>NW_015174874.1:140134-184557 GCF_001447785.1 Gekko japonicus | reverse complement strand
CCTGATCGGGCTCCGGGCCAGTGGAAACCCACCGAGCAGAGGGAAGCGCCACGAGGGTTCTTCCCTGGGGAACCCGTCTTTGCCCAGAACTTTGGCAGGGGCCCAAAGTGGCTCGCGGGCCGCATCATCAGACCAACGGGCACCGTCATGTACGAGGGGTCCACAGAGTGCGGCCAGGGCCTCAGGCGGCACATCGACCAGCTCCGGCGGCGAATGCTGCCTGATCACATGCCAGCAGAGGTACCGGAGCAGCGGGCAGAGCTAGAAGAGGGTCCTAACGAGGGTCCAGAACAAACCCTGCCCGCACCAGAGGACTCACACCAGGATAACCAGCCCCCGGCAGCGGATGCGGGGTCCCCAGAGCCCGAACCAGTAGCCGCAGAGGCCCCAGCACCACCTCAGACTTCTGCCCCGGAGGTCCGAACCCCGGAGGCCCCAGCTCCGGCCCCCAGACAATCCGCGAGGGTGCGACGGGCCCCAGCGTACCTTAAAGACTATGTCTCATAGGGGAGGGTTCGGACTATGGGGGGAGGGATGTTGTGTCCACTGACCGCCACCTGAGGTCAGCACACACACCTGAGCTTCAGTCCTGGACAACAATGGGGACTAGGATCCTAGCCCTACACTGGGGAACCAATGGGAACCATGGCGGGAGATTCAAACCCACCAATGGTGACCAGGGGGGTGTCCCCAGGTTTGTATATAGTTGGCCTGCCGGCCGTTTGTTCTTTCTTCTTGTTGTGTACTGAATAAAGCGTGCTATGCACCACTACGGAGTCTATCGTTTGTACGGGCGACCACCCACTACATAACAAACATTATAAAAATTTCTACTAGGAATGTGCTCTTCAGTGCTTTTAAGGAAGTGAGTGTTCTCTCATGAAGGTTTACGCTAGAATATATTTTGTTAGTCTTTAAGGTTATGTTAGTCTTTAAGGCGCCAGTGGGCTCCTTTCAGTGGAAGTGTAGACACTTATAACTTGTTTCAGCGTTTTATTTTGTTGCTACAGAATTGACTACCCATTCAGAAATAACCCTTCCATAAAGAAGAGAAGAGATTGGATTTATACCCCGCCCTTCACTACCCAAAGGAGTCTCAGAGTGCTTTACAATCTCCTTTCCCTTCCCCTCCCGACAACTGACAGCCTGTGAGGTAGGTGGGGCTGAGAGAGCTCTCTCGAAACTGCTCATGAGAGAATTTATGACTGACCCAAGGTCACACGAGCTGCTGTATGTGGAGGAGTGGGGACTCAAAACCTGGTTCTCCCAGATTAGAGTCCACATTCCTAACCACTACACCAAACTGGCTCTCTCAATAAAGGAACTGAACATACCTGACAATCATTCTTAGAGATTGCTGTATTAACAATTAAAGAAAAGTACAATGGCACTTTAAAGACTACAAAATTTATTCCAGCATAAAAAATTGTGTTTAGGAGCTCATTTCATCAGATGCTTTAAAATGTGTTTTAAACATCTGTTCTGATAAAGAGCTCTGGAAACCTCAAAAGTTTGCACATTGTTCTACATCATTTTGGTTGATACTGATCAAAGATATTCTATGGCTTTTGTGCTTGGATTTTGCTTTGAACCTTCCTGGCTGTTGCCGGTCTCTTTCCCCAGACATGTGCCCAATACAGACTTACTCCACTCTAAACCTATTGATATCAATGGAGACATTCTGCATAGATTGTAAAGCCTCTCTTTTTCGGGGGGGGGGGGCAGAAAAGTACCTTTGCTGCTGCATGTATACTTCAGAAGTAAATCCCATTGAGTTCAATGGGACTTACTCCCTAGTATATTTAGAACTGCAGTCTACGGCTAATATGGTCAAATTAAACAACTTTTTCTGGGACTTCATGAAAGTCAATTTTAAAGGTATTTTTTATTTATGTTACTTGTCTCAGGAACTCAAGGCAGATTACACATAGTGAGTCAGGACAGTTAACAAAAATTAGACATCCAATTACCAATGCATTAGGATTTTAGAAGTCTGAACTGAAAGAACTGAAGGATAGCTTCAGAAAGAACTAAAGCATAGCTTAACTATTCACATGATACATTAAGCAGTATAGAAATTACATAAATAGGTTTCTACTCACACAGAGCAATCCTGGGCGGGGGTGGGGGTTGAAAGCACTCAAGTCGTCCCCCACTACTGTAGCCTCACACATTAGGCTTGGAGGAGATCAGGATGTAGATTACAGGCTCAGCCAATCACCTCCCTCCCCAGCACCCTATCTGGCCTCCACCCTCATACAAATAATTCTCCCGGGACATCTTACAACTCAGTAGTTAGGGCACGCAGCACGGAACTCTCTGCCATGTGGACTGAGAGTGAGTGGCAAGGCAATTATGAAGGCAGAATGCCAGCAGAGGGTTGGGGGCTATCCAGTGTTTTGCACAGAGTATCACATGTATGACTATCTGCCCACTGGACAGAAGTCTTGGGTGTGTGCTCGGTGCAAGGAGCTCCTGGTTCTCAGGGAACGAACCTGCACCCTTGAGGAGAAGGCGGCTGACCTGGAGAAGCTGAGGCAGTCAGGTGCGTGGAGAAGACTCTCGGGGACTTGTTAGATATGCCCTACTCTGAAAATGGCAGCCCTGCCGCTGTCAGGGAGCATGAGGGTCGAGAGGAAACAGGGCACCATACTGAGGAGAAGGGGAATGTGCCCTCAGAAGGGACCTCTTCTTCAGCTGGTGAACAGGTATCCTTTCGCACCAAGGAACCATCCCTGTGCAGGGAGGCAGGGGGGCTCTTGGTAGTTGGTGTTTCTAGATGGGCTGGTAGATCATGCTGGGGAGGAGCCAGTGGTCGTGGTACATGTTGGCACCAATGATGTGGGGAAATGCAGTCGTGAGGTCCTGGAGGAAAAATTTAGGCTGCTATGCAGGAGACTCAAGGCCAGGACCTCCAAGATAGCCTTCTCAGAAGTGCTACCTGTTCCACGCGCAGGGCCGGAGAGACAGGCACAGATCAGGAGTCTCAATGTGTGAATGAGACAATGGTGTAGGGAGGAAGGGTTCAAGTTTGTTAGGCACTGGGATGCTTTTTGTACAAAAGAGACAATCTCCACTTGTCCCGAAAAGGAACCGGGCTTCTGGCGCTTAAAATCAAAAAGGTGGCAGAGCACTTTTTAAACTGAATATTGGGGGGAAGCCAACAGGAGATTAAAAGTCTCTGGTTCAGGATGGCTCATCTCAAAGAGATGAAGGGGTAGCTGTTACTTTTCTACAAGGAAATGGATTAGAATTGACCACTGAGACTGGCTAATGATATGGACAGCCTGGCAAGGTCTCGAGGCAGCAAGAGGAAGTTTGCGGCTTAACATGCATGGGAAATTATAGATGTTTATATACAAATGCTAGAAGTCTCAGAGGTAAAATCGGGGAGTTGGAATGCTTGATATTGGGGGGGAAATAGATATTGTGGGTATTTCAGAAACTTGGTGAGATGAGGAAAATCAGTGGGATACGGTGATTCCTGGTTATAAATAATATCGGAAGTATGGGGGGGAAGGGTTGGAGGTGGGGTGGCTCTGTATGTCACAGGGGGTATACAGTCCAGTAAGACTGAGTGAGTAAGAGAATCACACTCGCTTCTGGAAATGCTATGGGTTGAAATAGTGTGCCCATAAGGAAGCTTAACGCTGGGAGTTTGTTATCACCCACCAGATCAAAAGAGAGAGGAGGATTATAAAAGGATGAATGAATTAAAGATAGTGGCCAGACAAAATAACTGTGTCATAATAGATGATTTAACTACCCACATATTGATTGGGTCAATATGTGTTCAAGTCAGGGAAAAGATTGAGTTTCTAGACACTCTTAATGAGTGTGCTATGGAGCAGATGGTCACAGAATCTACCAGGGGAGTGACGATCCTGGATTTGGTCCTAAGTAACACCCAAGACCTGGTGAGAGATGTAAAAGTGATTGCACCGCTTGGGAACAGTGACCATAATGTTATTGAGTTCAACATTTGTATAAATAGGGAGTTGCCCAGAAAGACCAACACAACCACTTTTAACTTTAAAAGGGGTAACTTCTCTGAAATGAGGGGACATGTGAGGAGGAAACTGAAAGGAAAAGTAGAAAGGGTCAAAAACGTTGGGGAAGCTTGGAGACTATTTAAAACTACAATCCTAGAAGCTCAGAAATAAATATATTAGGAAAGGCACAAATAGGTATAGAAAAAGGCCTGCATGGTTAACAAACAAAGTAATGGAAGCTGTAAAAGGTAAGGAGGATTCCTTTAAGTGGTGGAAAGCTAGTCTCAGTGAGGTTGATAAAAGGGAACACAGGCTGTGACAAATAAAATGCAAGTCTGTGATCAGGCAGGCAAAAAGGGAATATGAGTACCATATAGCAAAAAACATAAAGACCAACAATAAAATTTTCTTCAAATACATTAGAACAGGGGTCATTTTGTAGGAAAAGAGGTGCAGGAGCTCATTAGCATAACTTATTAGCATAACTTATTTGTATATGCCACACCCCCTGGCATCACCAGAAGTGTGTTAGGAGGCAACACCTATCACTCAGGCTCCACTGGACTGTTTTGGATTGCTAGCTATTGGGGGGGGGATGTGCAGATCTGTCCTCACAGAGGAGGGAGAGCTTGTACCTGAAGGCGGGCCGGGGGGGGTGCTCTGCAACTTACCTGGCTGCAACTTACCTGGCTGCTTCTTGCTCCTTGTGGCCCAACTGAGGGCTGCTGGGAGCAGGGGGCAGGGCTTGTTGCATGTGCCCGCCCTCTGGGCTCCTTACTGCCGGAGCTCTTCTCCTGTGTGCTCCCACAGGAAATGATCCCTGCATTAGAAGCAGGAAACCAGCCATGGAGGCAGTGGGGCCCTTGGATGACCAAGGGGTAAAAGGAGTACTGAAGGAGTACTAAGGACTACCAGGCTGGCATCCATTTTAAAATACACTGCTGCCTCTGTCTGGCAGCCATTTTGTCACAGGCTCCATGGATAAATTCTTGCAAAATTAGTTTCACTCTTTTAGCTAAAATCATTGTAAACAACTTAGAGTCATTATTTAATAATGATATTGGTCTATTATTTCTTATCAAAGTCAAATCTTGTCCGTCTTTCGGTATTAGTATTATATTAGCCTCTTTCCGTGTCTCTGGTATATTTCCTCCCTGTAAGATGGAGTTCATTGTATTTTGTAAAGGTTGTGAGATTTCGTCCTCAAAGCACTTATAATACAAACCATATAAACCTGGTCCAGGAACTTTTCCTTTTTTAATTTTTTATAGCTTCTAACACTTTTCTTATTCTTATGGGTCCATTCATAATTTGTCTTTGTTCCTCTGTAATCTTAGGTAGATTTTGTTTTCTGAGATATTTATCTGTTTTCGCCAATGACACATCCTATCCTTTATATAAACTGGAATAATACTTATGAAATGTGTTTTAAAGATCCATAGTGTCTGTTAATATTGTATCTCCTTATATTTTCAATATAATTTTATTTTCTCTTTCTTTTCTCAGTTTATACGCCAACCATTTTCCAAGTTTATTTGCAAATTCAAAATTTCTGTTTTACATAAATTGATTTTATTTCCATTTCTCTTATTTTTAACATAGAAACTGTTGATGTAAAAAAATTATTTGCTGAGAAATAATTATATTCCTTGGGGACTTTTTAAATTCATTATCTTTTCTTTTAATCTCATCCAAAATATTTTGTAATTTTTCTTTTCTCTTCTTCCTAAATTGTATCAAATAAAATCTTTACTTACACCCCAAACCATTCTCAGATCAGTGCCTTTGTTCAAATTAATTTCAAAGAATTCTTTTTACTTTTTACTTTTTCTTACAGTTCTCAACAATTTCTATTACACGTGCTTCATTTAATCTCCATCTAAAAGTATTAGCTTTTCTTTTAACAACCAGGCTTACAGGATTGTGATCTGAAAAGTCTTTGGTAAAATCTCTACTTTAACAGCCTTAGTACTTAAATCTCTAGAGAGCCAAACCATATCTATTCTTGAAAAAGATCTATGTCTATCTGAGAAATAAGTATATTTTTTTTACAATTTAATAAGTTTTTTATTAAGTAATTAGTCAAGAATACATAAGAGTTAACATGTATGAACCAAAAAAAAATGTTTATCAGTGACATTACAGATATTTATATTTTCAACTTACAGTGTGTCCAATCCATAAAGTTTTTAATTACCCTATGAGTGATACATAAGTGTTACAAAGTACTTTAACACTAGTTTGAAATGCTGTTCAATAGAGTGCTCAGACCTCAGAAATAACTATCAACTTATAAGTGCATCCATTCAGTGTATCCCTGATTTGCTGGCAGAATATTAGTTTCTGTAAAGTATATTATCAGAGCATACCATTTTCGTACAAACCTAGATTGTGACCCTTTATGCCTATGTGTGTGTGTTTCACTTGTGTCCGCTATTTTGTCCATCACATAGTGATCCCAACATTTGTTCCGCCACTGGTCCAGGGATGGAGATGCCTTGGATTTCCAAGAGGCTGCAATGATGAGCTGCACCGTGGCGATCAAAGTGGCAGCTAGTTCAGAGATATGAACTTCTCTGTCATCTATGGTATGTGTTGAGTTCAAAAGTAGTATGGCCGGATCCAGTGGGATTTGCTCTGATGTTATTTTATTTATTTCATCCAGAACCCCGTATAACTATGACTGCCTTCATGGCGTCCCACTGGATCGCCGGGTCTACCTCTGAGTCCCTGTGTATCTCCAGGAATTGATCAATGTCCTCCAGTTTTTCCTTTATGTGGGTGTGAAATAAAATCGAGGTGTCCATACTCCATTTTTTGTCTGTGGTTTCATTTGTGTTTCCCGAAATATTGCAATTCAAACAGGCGTGATCCGTTAGATGCTGCAAACCGTTGTTGGCTGATTGTATGAAAGGTTTTAATGTAGATGAGATCAAGATGTAGTCAACGCGGGTAAAGACTTCATGTCTCGCAGAATAGTAGGAGTAGTCTCTTTCCAAAGGATGACAGAGTCTCCATATGTCAAGAAGCTCAAAATTATCGATCAGTTGAGCCAGCTGGGTTCTGTTTTGTATTTTGTTTCTTAAGTTTTGCATTTGAACAGTCCAGCTGAGAGTCGATTATGTATATATTTATTTATTTATTTATTGGGATTTTTACCCCGCCCTCCCCGTGAAACGAGCTCAGGTCGGCTTACAAGGGGCAAAGCCCATATAAAACAGGATAAAAGCATTAATAGAATAAAAAACATTAATAACAATCACAAACAACAATGATACTCAATTGAAAGCAGGATGGTCCCCGAATATATACAATGATGGTAAAAACAGTTCTCTGGGGATGTTGTCCTATAGCTGATCCCAAGCAAATAAGTCCGATAATATCAATCACACAAAATTGTGGCAGATCTTCCTGGGCCATCCTTAACCCTGATGTTGTCCACATAATTGGTGGTGGTGGTAGTGGTGGCCCCTATGTGAAAGTTTGGCAGAAGAGCTCCATCTTGCAGGCCCTGCGGAACTACATAAGGTCCCGCAGGGCCCTGATCTCCTCCGGGAGCTCGTTCCACCAGGTAGGGGCTGCCCCCGAAAAGGACCTGGCCCTAGTCGCAGCGAGCCTTGCGTTCCGGGGGCCTGGAACCACCAGGCGATGTTGCGCCCCGGACTGAAGTGCTCTTGGGGGTATATGTAGGTGAGGTCTCCTCCGATTATTAGATGATCTTCCTGGAACTTCTTCAGTTTAGTCAGAGTTTTCTGTAGGAAAGGAATTTGCACAGAGTTTGGGGCATAAATTGAGGCAAACGACCTCATGACCCCACTCATGGAGCGTTTAATGAATATGAATCGGCTCACTGGGTCTATTTCCTTCTCTTTCAAGACAAAGTTTACACGTTTCACCATAATAATGGACACTCCCCTCGCCTTTGAAGACCCTGGGGCTAGATATTGATGTGGAAACCATGCAGACTTTAAAATCGGGTGTACTGCTGATCTCACGTGTGTTTCTTGAAGAAACAGAATGTTGGGATCTGTTTTTCTGATGTATTGTGCAACCCTCTTTTTCTTGACAACGTTATTAATTCCCCTAATGTTAACAGAATGTACCTTGAGAGACGCCATATTGCTAAGTGTGAAAAATGTCAAATGTGGCAGGTGTCAGAATCTTTTAAAAACAATATGTAAAGAAGTATTATCAACACTAATCAGAGAATAAATGGTCTGAGCAACTCTTATTGTGTTATTAATGTGTCAAGAATATGTTCAATCCTGATCAACAATCAAATATCAATATTTTAACTAGCTTTTCACTCTAAAATATTTTAAATGCAAAATCAACTATGCAATTAATCAGTATGATAAAACAATGAATCAAGTTAGCAGTATTTGATTATATATAAATGTGCAACTGTTTAAAAAGCTATCAAATATTGGAATAGATTACTTTTAATCAGCAAATCAATTTACTGTAAAATGTAACAATTAATTAATTTATATATAAAATATCAGCTTTGCACTTGATTAATGCAATTTATACACTAGAATATTCAAGCATAATTGGATTGGATACACACTTATCAAGATTTCAAAGCAGATCAGATATTTAAATCAAGTAACTTCAAGCAATGAATTAATATACTGTAAGAATGTATCAATTGATTCACTTTTAAAATATAGATCAAGTTTTAGATCAAGTTTTAAATATATATATATATATATATATGAAAGAACCACGGCAACTCAGCCTATTATGCAGAAATTCTACCCTTGCGTTATCAAATCTAGCCACTAGATGGCTATAGAGGCTGCTATAAACTCTGAAGCAGTTGTTGTCTATTACAATGCCCAAGAAGCCTGAAGGACCCAAGCTCCGTCCGCTTAGGTAACTTCTTATGTTAGGCTTCAAGATGCGTCAGTTAGTAGCTGGTGACTGAACCCTATATGTCTAAAAAACACTACACTAAGAGATATTCAGGTAAATGCAACCAAAGTAGAAAATGAATTATAAAAAAACAATAACAAACCCTGGACCGTCTCCGCCGAACACCAACCTTCCCCTTCTGGGAACCAGCAGTGGTCTCTTTAAACACAGAACAACTGGACTCAGAACCCCCCCCCCTCTTCTTCATAAAACGACGCATAAAAACCAACAATTTCTAACACCTAATAAAAGCGATACCACTCTACAAACTGATTTATCTGCGACCATAAGGGTTTCTTGATCTATTTACGACGATCTACTTGCAAGCAGTGGAGCATTTCGATCTGCCGGCTTCAGGACAGGCGGAGGTGAAGGATAGAAGGAGTCCCTCGGCAGCATTTTATTACTTTTCTCCAGGGAGTCTGGGGAGTGATGCCTGAGTGCTTGCTGACGTCCATCGGCTCCAAGAGTTTTAGTGCCTCCAATAGTTCATAGCCTGAGTCCTCACCAAATGCCTGTAGAGTTTTTCCTTGGAAATTGACAAGAAAGTTTCCTGAGGGCATCCAGCGATATCGGACATTTTCTTGCTTTAGGCGGGAAGTCGTGGGCTTCAGGGATCGCCTGATCTTTAAGGCCTCTTGAGGTAATTCTGGGTACACTTGTACTTGATAATTCTTATAATTTAAAGAGCCTTTAGCCGCTGCTTCCTTTAAAATTTATTGTCTGGTCCTCTCCTCGGCAAACTTTATTAAGATATCTCTCGGCCCACATCGTTTCTGGGCATTCATGGGGCTTATTCTATATGTAGACAAAATGGTGGGCGCCACTCCTTCTTCTAATTTGAAGATTAATGCCAGCCATGATGAGGTAAAACAAATTAAGTCTGTATTGCCTTCCTCGCCCCCCGGGATCCCCCGAAATTTAAAATTTAGGTGTCGGATTTGCGTTTCTATCATTAATAAACGTTCTCTATAGTTTATTTCCTTTTCCTGCAGTTCTTTAACATCATTTTTAAGCATGAGGCCCATATTTAAACTAGACTCTGCGTTGCCGGCTGTTTTAATTAGGGCTGTCTGAATGTCCACTAGTTGCTCTCTTACTGGCTGCAGAGAAGTCGTATCGTGACCTGCATGCTGTCTGTAAACTTTTTTCCAAGTTTGCCAATAGAGTGGGCAAGTCTATATTTGCTGAAGTTTGTACTTGTGTTTGTGGTGACGAGCTTTCTGCCGCCATTTTTTCGTTTCCCACTCTGAGGGACTTCTGCTCTGGTCTATTTTTTTTTTTGCAAAAAGAAGTCTTTTGCGGACATCTGGTTGGTTTTATTAGTCACTGCTTGTGACCCATGGTTTTTTCCCATACCTGGGAGGTCGCGATTTAGATTTGGACGTTGGTTTTATATAGAACTAGGAAAAAGGGACATTGTGGAAATAAATACAACGGCCTCTAGAAAGAGACTCTGGGCGGGTGCCCCGGCCTTAGACACTCAGTGTCAGTTTGCTGTGGCAACCAGCAGGGTATAATGACACTGAGTCCACCATTTTCTCCAGAGGAACTGATCTCTGCTACCTAGTTGTAATTTTGAGTGATCTCCAGCCCTCACCTGGAGATTGGCAACAATGGTTCCCCAGAAGGGAATGGTTGGTTTGGAGGGCGGAGTCTGTGGCTTTGTACCTGTCCAAGGTCCCACACCTCCTGAAACCTCACCCTCTCCAGGCTCCATCCCTCATATCTCCAGAAATTTCCCACCTGGAGTTGGTAACCCTATCTCTTTCCCAGCCAATCATCAACCTACCTTTATTTCCCCCTCACTCTTCAGCTTTCCACCTCCCACACACCTGCAGCCTCTCCCGTGCTCTGAAGCCCTGACTGCTATGTCACATTGGCTGTCATACGGGGGCCACCTCAGCAGCATATAAGGATACAGAGCCCACCATTTTCTCCAGGGGAACTGATCTCTGCCATCTGGAGAGCAGTTGTAATTTTGAGTGATCTCCAGCCCTCACCTGGAGATTGGACACATTTTACCTCAGAACAGCAAACTGTTTAGAATGTTAGAGGCAAAAGCCAATCAAGTCGCATATGCAAACAACCTCTGTGTTCCGAGGCAAAGGCCAATGAGGCTGCATATGCAAATAACCTCTGTGTTCTGACTGGCTATGGGGGGGAGGGGAACAGCAAACTGTTTAGAATGTTGGAGGGGAGACTCAAGCAATGCAGCCAGTGGATAGGCACAGATTCTGAGTGACACACTAGGGCGCCAACCAATTCCAGAGGGTGTGGAATGTTCTAGAGAAGTGCCTCCACCATTTGGCTTTTATATATGGGAGATTAGAACAAGGGGTTCAGAGCTCTCATTTCATGCGACTGCCATCTTCCACGGTGTCGCCACACCCCCAAGTACGGTATACTCTTTTAAACTACCATTTTTCTGTCCCTGTATATCAACCAATCCCAAATTGTCCATCAAATCAAAAAATGTTTTTAGCAGTTTACCTTGTGTAATTTCAATATTTTTCCCTGAAGTATCTATCAATTTGTGGTGAGATCACTCCATCCCAGTCTCCTATCAAACATCAACTTTCATAGGGGAGACCTATTAACTTATCCATAAGATGTTTGTTGAAAATCCCTTTGTCTTCTTTTAGTGCATACAGTCCCAGAACCAAAGTCTTAAGTATGTTGGTTTCTACCACCACAAATTACCATGTTTATCTACCAGTACCAAATCTGGTTTTAATTGGGGGTTAATAAATAATAACAGCGTTCCGTGCGCCTTGGTGTTTAGTCATGCCAGCCACATGACCACGGAAACGTCTTCGGACAGACCTGGCTCTTCGGCTTTGAAACAGAGATGAGCACCGTAACCCTAGAGTCAGATTCAACTGGCTTTCAAGCAAGGGAACCTTTACCTTTACTAATGAATAATACAACTCCATTTTTCTTTTTAACGTCAGCCAAAATAAATTCTTTGTCCAAAGCTTTATAGACCAAATATTTATATGCTTTTATTCTAATATGAGTCTCTTGTAGACACGCAATATCTTGTTTTAATTTTTTCAAATAATAAAATATTTTCCCTCTTTTGAGGAGCATTTGCTCCATTTATATTCCATGTTAAACACACCATGAACCCCCCTACAGGTGCATGTTAAACACTTGTAATCCATAATTAAACCCTTAATTTAGCCCAATAGAGGTGGCCATCGATGCTTCCTCTAAATGTGGAGTCTTGTGAGCAAAAATTCTATTTTGTGAGCTACTGGCATTAAAATTGTGAGCGAGCAATTTGGTTACTGCATAAATTAGTTTGCTCTGAAGCCATCCTTCCTGAGCTAAGACAAACGTGTGAGCTGGAGGCTAAAAAACTGAGTTAGCTCACACTAACTCAGCGTAGAGGGAACACTGCGTTGCATCATCAACTTCAGTACCCTTTCCTTTTCCAATTCCTATTGCACCTGTAATGGGGCTTGTGTAGCCTCTTTTTGGGTCTCTGTTTGCATCTCTTCAAACTCTTTTAAATATTTCTAGAAATTCTCTTGCCTTTTGGACAGAATTCAATCTGAATCTCTGCTGTTTGAAAGTAAGAAACAATTTATCCCAACAAAATGGTATCTTTTTCTGTCTCAGTTCTTCAGTTAGGAAATATTATTTTATGTAAAATTCTGATAGGTATTTCTTTCAGTATAATTATATTGTCTATCCTTAATCTTGTATTAAAATGCAGTTGCAAAACCTGATCTCTTGCCTTCTTCCTGACAAAGTGCACCAAAGTGTCCCTTGGGACCTTTCTCAAACTGGCAAATCTAGTGTTTATTCTGTACACTTTGTCAGTTTCAGAATCTGTATCTTCTTCTTGCCAATGCTTTGATCATCTTTTCTTTAATAATTTCATCTGAGGCCTCTGGAATTGATCTAAATTTTAGACTCAATTCTTTCTCCCTCCGCTCCAGTAGGGCCATGTTATCTAATTCTTTTTCTGTTTATCTGTAATTTCTATTTTAGTTTCCAAAGCTTCCACTTTATTATTAACGAACTTTGCTTTATGGAGCATTCCACTTTTTAATCTGTACTTTCATCTTTCATTTTTACAAGACTTTTGTTTATTTTATTACTCATCTGATCAAATAATTTCTGAAGCAATTCAGGTGTAATTGGCTTTTCAGGGGTTTGTTCAATAGAGCCCTCCCTTCTGGTAGACACCATCATCAAATTAAAATCCAAAAGCCAGAGTCTCTCTAACAAGCAGGGAAACAGAAAGCAAACAGTGTTCTTTTTTAGCACACTCAGTTTCCAGTCTAGTCAAATCACCATGGCAACAAAGCAACACAGTTCACATCCTTATCTTCTAACCAAACCACCAATTAGGCCAAGCCTGGCAGGTTGGGGAGGAGTCGGCTGGGGGCTCAGATGGCACAGACAGCAAGAGAGAAGGGAGAACCCAGCCAGTCCAAGTGGAGGACCAGTGAAGTAACTACCCTTCCCAGATGTGTCTGAGACCTTGGTCAGCCTCCTGGAAGGGGGAGCTAGGCCACCACTGTGACAGTGATGGGCAGGGCAGCCCCAAAGATAGAGGCAGGATGTGATATGCAACAACCTCTGCATCTCTCACCAGGTCTTGAGCCCTGCTCAGAACTAAGTCCAAGATCACTACCCTTCCAGTTGGCTGTGTGACCAACTGTTTCAGTGCACAGTCATTTATGATGTCTAGGAATTTCATTTTACAATATGACGCAAGCACATGTTTACCCAATCAATGTAAGCGTAGTAGAAGTCTCCCAGTACAACATTATCTGCTTTAGTCACCTCCCTTATTTCCTTCTCCATCTCAAGATCAGCCTCAAGGATTTGATCAAGTGGGTGATAGTGCACCCCCCACTTTTAAGTAACCTTTAGACCCCAGTATTCCCACCCATATTGTTTCTGTTTGGGAGTTAGAACAAAGTTTGAGTCCAGTGGTACCTTTAAGACCAACAAAGTTTTATTCTGGGTATAAGCTTTTGTGTGCGTGCACACTTCTTCAAATTCACTTAAACAGAACTCACCAACCATTACATATTAGTGGGTGATCAGGATTCCCCTGATGTTTTCTAACTTGTTTCTATGCCCTTTGATGTACAACGCAACCCCTCCCCCAACCCCTCTTTCCCTGTCCTGCCCATAGAGCTTATAACCAGGAATAACCGTATCCATAGATTTTTCCTGTTCCACCATGTTTCTGAGATACGTTATATCTAAATTGTCACTGAGCACCAAGCACTCCAGCTCCCCTACCTTGGCTTGGAGACTTCCTAGCATTAGCATATAGACACCTATAATGTGTTTCCCTCTGCAGCCACCCTTTGATCCCTTAGTAGCCATACATGCTCCTCATTCACCATCGTACCCTCACTGACAAGTTCTATCATGCTCACATCAATATTACCCTGTTTATGCAATCATCCCTTTGGAATGACTTGTCTTGAACCAGAGGCCCCCCCAGCTCCTGTTAGCTTTCACCCTGGGATTATTTTGAAAACTGCTATGCCACCTTTTGATGTTAATTGCCATGAGCCTGGTTCCCTTTTGGTTCAAGTGAAGCCCTTCTCTTTTGTACAGGTTTCTGGTTTTCCAGTGCCTCCTGGCACTACTTTCTTATCCATCCATTGAGACCCCTGACTGTGCCAGTCTAGCTGCTCCTGCGTGTGGACAAAAATGAAGCAGTTTTGTCAAAAAGCCTACCCTGCAGTAAATTGCTCTCCCTAAAATATTATTTACCTCAGCCCAGTTCTTGAGATAATGCAGTTAAGCAGGCCTTTTTTTGTAGAAAAAGCCCAGCAGGAACTCATTAGCATAATAGGCCACACCCAACAGCAGGAACTCATTAGCATATTAGGCCACACCTCTGACAGTGCAACTCATTGGCATATTAGGCCACACCTCCATGTTACCAGGAGTGTGCTCATCCAGCCACACCCACCTTTTGCTTCTTATTCTGTTTACCTTGTTTGTTGTCAAAACGCACGGCTTTTTTGTAGCAGGAACTCCTTTGCATGTTAGGCCACACACCCCTAATGTAGCCAATCCTAATGAGTTTCTGCTGTTGGGTGTGGCCTATTATGGTAATGAGTTCCTGCTGGGCGTGGCAAACTTGGGAGCCAGCCGGAACTCCGTTCCTGTGCGTTCCTGCCCAAAAATAGCCCTGCTATAGGAGTCCATTATTTTAAATGGGTATACAACATCTTTAAAAACGGAATAAAAATTATCTTCTCATGCAGTAATTGAATCATCCATGGTTAATTAAATCTCATCTTTATTAAAACTTTTGTTAAGTAGCATCCCTCAGATTGCATCATCATTTGATCTGGTTGCACATACATTTTCATCCCCAATTTGCTACCTTGAGTCCATGGAAATAAAGGTGGGGTATAAAAACTTTATATAAGTTTAATTTGATTAATAGGAAACACATTCCCTGTCATCATTCTGTAGCCTCTCTTACCCCTCAGCTACCAAGGTTTGAACAGCCTCACTTGCGCTAGAGAGATATGAGTCAGAGTCAGTAATCCCAAATGTGATGCCTGCCAATGTGTTTCCTGGTACCTGCTTGTTACTTGAATCTTGGAAATAAAATTCAAAGGGCCTGGAACAGAACAAAAAGGGAGTTGGGGGTCAGTCCCTACTGGCTAGCAACTATTGAGTTCATACCAAGCAGAAACATCACAGTTGTGGGCCAGTGGCTTGGCCATAGATACAGATTTTCTTATGTTGCTGGGCTTGGCATATAGCTAACAAACTTTTTAATTATTTGAAACCTGAAATCAAACAGCATTTATTCCACAAAACAGAGCTAATCCTGTAGCTCCTTGGAGTATGACAAGCTTCAGAAGATCCCAGGAAATATCATCTTGGGTCTGCAGGGATCACCTTTTGGAAGCAGCTGTCTCCATCACAGAATGATGCTTAGCCTGGAACCTTACAAGTCTGTGGAACCACCCAACATTTTGTGATTGGATGCCCCCTGCTGTGAGCAAGCCCTGCTGCTCGTTCACTTCTGCCACCCTCTGCCATGGCGGGGGGCAGTGTTCCCTCTAAGCTGAGTTAGTGTGAGCTAGCTCACAGTTTTTTAGCCTCCGGCTCACACATTTTTGTCTTTGCTCAGGAAGGATGGCTCCACAGCAAACTAATTTATTCAGTAGTCAAATCACTCACTCACAACATTAATGCTAGTAGAATTTTTGCTCACAAGACTGCACAGCTTAGAGGGACCATGGGTGTGTTGGGGGGTGGCTCAGCCTTAACAGCATCCTCATTCCTCCCTGGTCTGCTTTGGGAGCCCTCTTTTTATTCTCTGCCCTGGCCTGAACTCTTTAACCTGGTTCAATCCTACCTCATCCTTTAGCCTGGCCCAGCCAGTGGGAGTCAGTTTGCCTTTTCCTTTGTCCACGTACCTGTCATTAGTCTTTAACTGAGAGCTCCGGCCGGCTGCCAGAAATTCCATTGTGGTTTGAGTAGGCTACTGGCTCTTGGTTGTTGGCTGATGATGTCATCAGAATGTGACTAGCAGTTGTTGCAGGAGCTGGCTCTTGTGAGTGCCAACTCCTGCACTTCCCAATTGGCATGGGACCCAGCAGTAAGGCAGAGCCTTGGCGCAACTATGTCCCTAGCTCCCTCCGCGAAGGCTCTTCCTCCACAGGACAGAGTAAATGCAATGGGTCCAGGGCTGCCAGTTGGGGTGGAGGCCAGGTGAGGGGCCACACCCAGACACTTGTATAGCAGCCATTTTGTTATTTGCCCTGTCCTCCATGGCATGCATTTTATGGTAGTACCCACTAAAGGTTTCCCTTGCTTGAAAGCCAGTCGAATCCGACTCTAGGGGTCGAATCCGACTCATCTTACCCACTACCCTCTCTCAAAACCCCCAGAATCCCTACAGCATCAATAAAGGTGATTTATATTTAAGACCCTTGTGAACTGTGTCCTTATGCTATCCACTTCATATTTCAAAGGCACCTTGATTTGTCAAAGTAATTTTATACTAAGTTTTGAATAATGCACTCTGACCACCTAAAGTTCCATTATGAAATTGGGGGGGGGGGGCCCTCTTGTTGAGGAATACTTGCTGTTGGCCGAAGCTCCGAATCAGAGAATTTCGTAAGCCTCTCTGCTGAAGGAACATGGAGAAAATTATGTCTCCAGGAAAAGGTCCTCCAAACTCCTGAAATTAACTGCATTGATAACATGAACGCCATTCTGATTACCAGAGTTATTGAACCAATAGATCAATTGTCCAAGTGAGACCATGAGTCAACTCCCATTTGTGATGATAACAGAGCAATGGCAGTTCTGTCAACAGTATTATTTAAAATGGAATTATTTAATTTCTCATGAGTCACCAGACCTGAGGGGCAGACCTTGAATGCTCCAAGTTTCTCAAAGTAAGTCCAATACAATGGGTTGGATCTAACAATCCATCATTGGAAGGAGCTGGGGGGGTCACAGTTCCTGCATACTCCTCCTCCAGCAGTCCCTTCTTACCCCAGGGAAGTTTACTCCCAGACCAATAGCCACAGAGGTCAGTAGGCTGCAATGGGTCAAAATGACCTTTTCTTGGGGTCCGAACGCCGGGGGGGGGGGTGGATTTTCTTGTGTCTGCAGATCACTGGATCCAACCCATTTGCTTGAACAGCATTAGCCTGGGCAGAACTAGACATTATCTCATACAAGGGGATCCTTGCTCTGTATGTAGAGTGAGAAACACACTGCTCAACAGTTTGTCATCTACCAGCAAAAATTAGCAACCCCATTTTTAAAAACACACACACCAAAGCCTCCCAAAATAGCATTACTGCAAACCATTCTGGTTTAAAATATGTTTCAACACTCTCAAGGACTAGAACTTCCTTACCTCCCCCTGCAGCCTGAAATGCTGCTTCTGGGGGATGGGGAATAGCTGGGGTAGGAGGACTGAAGATTTGATACAGAAAGGGAAATTGCCAGAAATCACCACCTTTGCATGAGTGGAAATTTTAGGCAAGACCCACACTTTCACATCCAAAAATCCCATTACTTGGGTGATCTACTGCTGGCTGGTTGGACAAACATGTTTGTCACATTTAGCTAAAAATGCAATGCATGAGGCAGCCTGTAGAAGATGCTCATATGCCGAAGTTGTGTGTGGTTCCACCTGCAAAAAGCAGAGGCACAGATCGGAGGTGGCAGCCATTTATGTGTGTATTCAACAGTGGGTGACATCTGAGTGCTGAAGTACATACATTACTGAGATTAGATAGGCTACCTCTGCTGGGCTTGCTTGTCCTACATAGGTAGGACCGTGGTGCAATGTTCCCTCTAAGCTGTGGAGTCTTGTGAGCAGAAATTCTACTTTGTGAGCGACTGGCATTAAAGTTGTGAGTGAGCGATTTGGCTGCTGCATAAATTAGTTGGCTCTGGAGCCATCCTTCCTGAGCTAAGACAAAAATGTGTGAGCCGGAGGCCAAAAGACTGTGAGCTAGCTCACATTGACTCAGCTTAGAGGGAACACTGCCATGGTGTAGCATGGTGGTGTAGGTCTGTGATTTAGTGGTGGAATATCTGCTTTGCTTGCAGAAGGTTTAATCCCTGGAATATCCAGTTTAATGGACCAGGTAGAAAAGTGGTGATGTGAAAGACCTGTACCTGAGACCATGGAGAACTGCTTGCTCCCAGTCAGAGCAGACAGTACTGAATCCCTGACAAAGTATACCTTGAGTACTGACTTCCTCAAAGTGAGAAAAGACCTGAAATTTAGGCTCTCAAGAACCATTATGATTCTGCAGCTAGAATATGTGGCTTGGACACAGGAAAACCCAGGTTTCAACTAGGAAGTCAATCTCCCTTTAAAAAGTAGTGGTTTGAACTATCAATAATGTTATCCTTAAACCTTAAGAACTCAACCAGCCGCATACTTATTCATACGTATTATCAATTCTGCCACATATGTGCTCTGGTGTCATCTTTGTTCACAGACCACGAACACGAAGGCCAGTACTAGATACAGGCACAGATGATCCTGGAATGCACAGGTATCTCTGGACAGTTTTTCAACCTGTTCTGCACTGGGATCTTGTTTTAACTTGCCCACACTACCTATTCTTGACAATGCTTTCCAATGGCTTTTGCCTAGGCTTTTTTGACTGCTTGGCAATTTTGAAGATGGGTCCTGTTATTAACCAGTGGGAAGCAATGTTAAAATATTTTTATAGTGGGTTACAGCAACTCAGTGAGTACTTCCACTGAAAAATTAAGTGAATGTATTTAATTTTGATAAAGTTAATTACTTTATAAAAGGGATTTTGGATGTATTTGTTTCAAGCTGGCAGCTATAGGCTTACTGGCGGTTTTGAAATTTTATTTTATGGGTGTCACATAAAGGATTTCTTGAGGTTACAAGATCCCGTATGTTTGCACATTCTTTGACATTGGCATACACTGAATTGTTACAATGGACCACTGCTTAAGACTGTTGAAAGGCATATGGTCTTCTGTTTTACACATATAGTGTTTTATACATTATATCTACTTTGATTTTGTTCATTTAAATTTATATCTTATTGCTTCTTAACAAACAGATTTGTTTATACCCACTTTTCTCAAAACCTTTTGGCTTTCTTTACTGTTTAAAGCGATATATAAACAGTAAATGTATCTTTTAAAGGCGAGCAATCCTAAGTTGTGGTTTAAAATTTTTTTAAATGCATTTTTAGGTATTCTATTTTATGTATTTTATATTGTAAGTGACCTTGAGCTCTGTAAGGAAGAAAGGTGAGTAATAAATGTTTTAAATTAATAAATAAAATAAATATTTTATTGGTTAAATGTTTAGCATCCCTCGTTTAAATCCTTGCTGAACTCAGATTCAGCCAGGAAGCCTCTCAGGTCACTTACTCCAACCGGAGGAAGCTCCACCAGACAAGTCAAATGGTGCATTTGGGCACCACTGAAGATGTCAGGCTGACAGGTCCGATCCCTGGGGTAGAAGGATGTTCTCTACCAGTCACACTGAAATAACCAAAAACTGTGCATGAGGACAGTATTCCCAGTGGACTGTGCCCATGTTAAATTGTTGGGGCGGTGGGGATTAAGTCACTGGGGTTTTTTTAAACCTCAAGCACCAAAGTGTCCGAAACCACACCTATGAGATTTGAAGTAATGGCATGATGCAACATGTAATAAACATATACATTCTGTTGTGTCTTATGTCATGTCTACCCACACTTCTCTTGCCTTGATCTCTACCCTCGGATCCCCCTTTTTTGGATATTGCTACACATGGACAAGTTTGCAGTTGACGCAGCATGCATCAAGATTATGACACCACATTCTGTTTTGTGTTGTTTGCTGCATGGTTGGTTGGTCTTGTGTATGGATTCCCCCCCCCCCCCCCAGAAAACTAGTCAAATCTTAAGCTACAACTTAAAATTGTGATCAGGAACTTCCCTGGAGTTGAGAGAAATGGACTAGGTATGTGGGTATAACAGATTCCAAGAATGATTTCTAGCCATAAACAATACAATAATTATTTTCATGGTATTAAAAAAAAACCCTTTTAATGAAAAAAATAGCCAAACAGCACTCTCCCCATGCTCCCCAAAGTCTCTTCTTCCTGCTAACTTTAAATATTTCAGATAAAGCAGATTCTCACTCTCCAGATGTTAACAAATTAACTGGGGGGGGGGATCCCTTCTTCACTCCTCACCCTTCCCTTAAAGGGGAAAATAAACCCTCCAGCCTATGCGAAGGATGACCAGGTAGTCACCTTGCCAAACTGATGTGCCAATCAGAATTCTGCAGACAATTTTTTAAAGGAAAAAAAAAACCCACACTCTCCTATATGTGCTAGCTCTATATATACATATATAGAGAGCTAGTAAGCTTGGTACAATTCCTGGCGTGCAAAGTAAACAGCAGATGCACTCAGCCTGCCAAGTCTCCCTCTCCCAGCATGCAACAACATAACTCAGACTTGATACATCCAGGATGTCAAAGGGCAGGTGGTGTTTAGACTCTGTGCCTTGTTCCTTTATCCCGCCCTTCCCCAGGTCTTTTCTGTGTGTATGTGTGCAAGGCTTTAGTGAGTTTTCAGGGTCTTGTAACAGTGACGATGGAAAAGAAGAATCCCCGGGGAAAGGCTTGGAAAGGGAGAGCTGAGAATGGGTCACTGAACAACAGTTGTATGGGTAAGCTGAAAAGATCTGAAGGACAGCAACAAGTAAAAATAAAATACACTCCACACTGAGAGAAGTGATGTCTAGAATCAATCAGGAGGTTTCTTTCTTTTCTCTCTCGCACACAAAGTAAAATCCCGGCATAATATATCAGTAAGAAAGTCCTTTGCTGGCGTTCATGGGGGGTCCAGGAAACACACACAGAGCCTGGTTCCCCTAAAATTCAGCAGTCAGATCAGTTTCCAGTAACTGGCAAGATCGATTCCTAAGAGAAAACAATCCAGGCCAAAAAAACAAAAAGTTCTTTTGAACACAGGGGTGCAGCCTTTCTCTTAGAAATGTGCTCTCGACAACAGCAATGGCTTGCTTTCTGTCTTTCTGGGCGGCTTAGGAAGAATTCCCTTCTCTCCCTTCCCTTCATTAATGGTTTGGTTTGTACAGATGAGGGCCTGCTGTCTTCCAAGTGAACATGACTAGTTAAAAATTACATTATCCATGAAAACTTACCTGGGTGGAAGGTTGTTTTGAGAGAGAGAGAGAGAGAGAGAGAGAGAGAGAGAGAGAGAAATTGAGAGAGAGAAATTGAGAGAGAGAAATTGAGAGAGAGAAATTGAGAGAGAGAAATTGAGAGAGAGAAATTGAGAGAGAGAAATTGAGAGAGACAGATGAACAATCAACCAAGACAATATTTGCCATCCCAACTAGTCCTCCAAGACCACAATCTCTACATTATGGACCTGGTGTTGGTGTTCATCAACCTCAGCCACCACTTTCTCCTCAGTCCTTATTTCTGCCCCCAGAATCACAGCTTTGGCCCCAGATTCCTCTGTCTCGGCTTCTGGGTCGGGGGCTGGGTCTATTTCTATGATGGGCTGCCCATCCTCCGAGGTGCCCTCGACAGCCTGAATGGTGGAGGTGAGTCCAGAATCCATGGCCACCAGTTCCACAGGATTCACCATGGTAGCCATGTTTGCAAGTGTACCATTGTCCTGTATGGCAGCTGAACTCAGCAGGGCCAGGCTGGAGGACGGGTGAAGCGTCACGGTATCCGATGAGCCAGTCTTGGAAGAAGTGACCACGGTGGCATACCGAAGGAGCTGCGAGCCAGATGGCAAAGTGTGGACAGTCACAGGGCTGGAGCCCTGGCTGATGGTTGCCATGGGAATGTTGCTGACAGAGAATGGTTGCCCCATGGGCGCAATGGTGATGGGCGAAATAACGGTGAATTGAGGCTGCTGGATCGAGGCAGAGGAACTCAGGACTGTGGCTGAGGCAGGACGCTGCAGCCGGGGCCTCTTATGAGGTTTTGGGGCGCTGATGGGCATCAGGACGACGTTCTGAACTGTCTGTGATTTTGTCTTCTGATCTCTGGCAAGCTTCTTCTGCTCCTCCAGCTGGCGTTCCAGGTCTGTGAGGGGGGGAAAATGCAGCACTCAGTCAAATGTAGGGACTTCCCCAAATGCAAAGATAGGTGGAGGGAACTATATGTTTTCACGCTGGCAGCTTCTTGGCAGGGAAAAGTATTTTCAGCCATTTCTACTGCTCCCACAAAAAGAGAAGGTGGATGGAACAGCCTGTTTCTGCAGACAACTGTGACTCTCACAGAGACCAAAGGGGGGTGGGGGGTGGGAGTAATATACCAGCGAGAGGGGGGGAAAGAAAAACAAAGCCCAGAAAGATGCTGGTTAAAGCACTCCAGGCTGCTATGCCTGTGATCTCATTTTTCCTCACTATTTATTAATGCATTCTTCTGCTACAGAAATTAAGGCGGGTTATAAAGGATTCCTAGCAAGACTCATGTTCAGATGTACACCAGACTCAGGTGTACAAAGCAGCAGCAAAGGGGTCCAAGTCTGATGCCAGTAGCCACCAGTGTTCCCTCTAAGCTGAGTTAGTGTGAGCTAGCTCACAGTTTTTCAGCCTCCAGCTCACAGATTTTTGTCTTCGCTCAGGAAGGATGACTCCAGAGCCAACTAATTTATGCAGTAGCCAAATTGCTCACTCACAAATTTCATGCCAGTAGCTCACAGAGTAGACTTTTTGCTCACAGGACTCCACAGCTTAGAGGGAACATTGGTAGCCACAGTTTGTGCCCGCTGAAGTCACTGACCATCCTACGGGATGCAGACAAACAGACCTTAATGGGAAATGGCACAGGCTGTTGACACAATTGCCCCTAAGCACCCTTTCCCCCAGGAAAAGCCAAGCAGTCACCCTGGTTCACAGAAGGACTGATGGCAATGAAACAGGAAGGGTGATGGCTACAGCATCACGGGCTGAAACCCCAAAGCAAGACTGACCAAACACAGCATAGAACTTATATTAGAGCCTATTCCATGATGGTGATGGCACTTCTCCACCACCACTGCATCTGCATGCAATTGTCCAGTAGAGCTGTTCTGTGTGGTTCAGAGTAGGGATGGGCATGAACCAAATTATGAACCAAAATTCGTCATGAACTGGGCACAGTTTGTGGTTCGTGAGCCTGTTTGTGTAACGGCATCTCCCATGAGCCACCCCATGAACTGAACCATTTATCACAGAGGTTTGTGGAGCTGTTCGTGGGCCAGACATGCTGGCGCCAGTGAATCAATTGACCAGGCAATGGGGGGATGGACTTCTTCAGTCCTTCTACAGCACTGGAAACACCACGGGTGGCCCTCCAAAGTTTGATAGGCAGCTCTGGCTGCCAACAAGAGATCTCCCATTCTGCTCTATAGGAGCAGAATGGATATATACCCCCAGCTCACACCAGGCCCAAAACTAGGCACGGGTGGGGTGGGGGCTGTGCCCCTTCTCGAAACTGCAACGCCCCCACTTGAGTGGTCCATGCTACTGCTGGAGACAAGTTAGTGGCTGCCATGCTCTGGCTTTCAGTACTGGGCGACACCAAGCGCGGCGGGATGGAGGACTCATAGCTGGAGCTACCAGTTGGGGAAGACTTGGAGCCTTGTGGGGAAGACTTATGGCCCTGCTGAGAGGGAGGAAACAGACAGCCTAGTCAGCCTGGAGTCCCCACCATTGCTGGCCAAGAAAGTGAGAAGAGAAGCCCTGGCAGGTCTTTCCTTCCTTCCTTCCCTCCCTCCCTCCCTCCCACCTTCCCTTCCTTTCTTCCAAGCCTCATTCCTGCCCCCCCCAGAGGCATCAAAAGGCTTGCGTGGATTTGGGGTGTGTGTGTCCTGGACAATGTTCCCTCTAAGCTATGGAGTCTCGTGAGCAAAAATTCTACTTTGTGAGCTACTGGCATTAAAGTTGTGAGCGAGAGATTTAGCTACTGCATAAATTAGTTTGCTCTGGAGCCATCCTTCCTGAGCTAAGACAAAAATGTGTGAGCTGGAGGCTAACAAACTGTGAGCTAGCTCACACTAGCTCAGCTTAGACGGAACACTGGTCCTGGATCCCCCTCCCCTGGGCGGACAGAAAAAATACTTGGATAAAGTCCTCGGGACAGAAGGACAGAACCCTGGTGAAATGATGGCTGGGCAGCTTCCATCTGCAGCTACAGATGGAAAAAGCGAACATGATTCTCAGGTTTCAGGGGGTTCCTGAAATGGATCGGCAAGACTTGAAGAGGGTGCTTGGTGAGATTATCACTCCAGTAATAGGTTTAACAGCGGATGAACTGGTAAACGAAATGGAGTCAGCCTATAGGGCATACTCCAATTACATTTAAAAAAATAACCTACCTGGAGAAATAGTGGTCAGGTTTGTAAGAAGACAAACCAGAGATGCCATTTTAAAAGCAACTTCAACAACTCCACTGAAAATTGGAAATGTAACCATTAAAACCTTAAAGGACATTCCATTTGAAATTAGACGAAAGAGCTAAAATTACAAGGACTTAATTTCTTTTCTTAAAACTAATGGGATATCGTACAGGTGGGCGGTTCCGGAGGGTGTCATCTTTAAGATCAATGATAGAAGAGAGAAGATAGACTCCACTTTTAAAGCCAAAGAATCTTTGAGACGTCAGCTGGAGTCCAAAGAGGAAGAAACGAAGTCTAGTGACTCTGCTACCTCGGGAACGGAAGAGGATTCTGCAGCAGAAAAGGGTGCAGGACCAGCTAGAGTGGTATACGATTTTAGAGACAGAAAGCTGAAGTAAAGGCAGAAGGACTTGGAAGATAGCCTTTTGAAGCGAAGAATAAGAAGATGATCAGAGACTTCTCTCATAACAACTAACAAAATAACATATTAATAGCGAATTGTTATAAGAAAGAACTCTACAAGTATATTGTGATACTAAAACTAATTGTACTAACATTTTTACTAACAGTGAAAAGATCTCCTCCTCTTGGGGTCTTAGTTTAGTGTGGTTTGCTTTCCTTTATCCTTAGTTGTAGTCCCTTCCCTAATATTTCTTTGAAGTTTTTGTAGTATTTGCAAAATAAAAAAATATCCCTCCGGGGATTTATATATATAAAAAAGAACACGTTAGCAAGTTAACATTTCTTAGCAATTTTATCTTAGCCCTGAGAACCAGTGTGGTGTAGTGGTGTAGTGGTTAGGAGTGGTGTGGTGTAGTGGTTAGGAGTGTCGGAGTAGTATCTGGGGGACCCCCGTGTTCAAATCCTCACTTGTACCATGGAAGTCTGCTGGGTGACTTTGGACCAGTCACATTCTCTCAACCTAACCTACCTTACAGGGTTGTTGTGAGGACAAAATGGAGGAGAGCAGAACAATGTAAACCACTTTGGGTCCCCATGAGGGAGAAAGGCAGGGTACAAATGAATTAAATAAAACATCAGCAGTAGAGCTGACAGGTTGGATCCAGTGACACCCTTCCACCAAGTCTTCCTCCAACACAGAAAGAATTCCTTCAACAAAAACAGCCTTTTCTTTCAAGAAAAAAAGTTATTAATTGTTGCAGAAACTCTTCCCCTGTTGAAGGAAAGAGGAAGAGGGTCACAGAATCCAGCTTTAGTAGCAGAGAGTTATAGGACCCAACCCAATATGCACGAATATGTATCTGGGCAAGGTAGGTTTTTGTTAGCATGTGGATGTTTAAATGATAGAATTTTGATAGTTTAAATGGTTGCTATATTAAACAAAATGTGTATATCTGTAAATGAAATGAAATTTACATCCTTGTTGATCCAGAATGCTGTGCATCTGCAATGTTTCGCGAGTACGTTCTTTCCCCTTGCAAAATGGTTCCTTCCCAAGGCTTCAATCCTACCTGCAAGAGTATAAAGAAATTGCTCTTCTCCTTGATCAGTCTGGTTCTTCCGGTTGTCCAGCACTCTCTTGACAGTGTCCATCAGGCCAAAAGTGTGAGCAACGTTATTTAGGACGGCTGCATCTACAGGAAACAACTTCCATGGATTACTGTTCCAGATCACTAAAAAAACAGAGTGGTCACCCCACCATAAAAAGCTCAGTCATCTGTGTTTTCCAACCAGAAGTATGTATACCACTGATGATCCCAGGGTTGATTATCCCGGGGGGGGGGAGAGATTGGATTTATACCCCGCCCTTCACTCGGGAGTCTCAGAGCGGCTTACAAACTCCTTTCCCTTCCTCACAACAGACACCTTGTGAGGTAGGTGGGGCTGGGAGAGCTCTGAGAGAACTGGCCTTGAGAGAGCAGCTCTGAGAGAACTATGGCTTGCCCAAGGTCATCCAGTAGGTACAAGTGGAGGAGTGGGGAATCAGTTCTCCCAGATTAGAGTCCACACACTTAACCACTACACCAAACTGGCTCAGTTACTAAGAATCCTTTTCCCCTCAATCTGCTGTACCTGCCATGGATTATCCATCTGTGACTTTCTGGCCTATTGGACACTTAATGTTTCTCCTAATTCCCTGTTCCCACTGTGGGGCTAGCCCAAGGGCTCTTCACACTTGGGGATGCCACAAGCCACTAGCCAGCCACTCAGCTGTGCCAGGCCTGCTGATCATTGATGGGAAAAAGTGGAAGCAATTGTAGCTGAACCCAGACGTGACATCATGTCTGAGTGATACTCTAGGAATCACCAAAATCTCTAATTTAAGAACAGTAGAGATCTGGGGGATTCCTAGAGTGTTGCACATCTCTCCCAGATTCCAATACAATTTCTCCTGTATACACTTTCTCCTGCTGTGATCAGCACTGGCAGGCAGGTGGATTCCTAGCTGCTGGCTTTGCTGGGGCTGGAGGCTGCCCACTTTTGATGTCCCTGGTCCTCCCCACCTCTCTGGTACCCTAGGCAATTGCCTAGAGCCACCTAGTGGGTGGGCCACCCCAGTCTCCCTGCCCATCCAGTGTCTTTCTGCTTCCTGCTAACTAGGGCACTGTGCTGCTGCAATTTTTTATTTCCTTAAAACTTACAGGAAATGATAAATATAAGAAAATACCTGTAAACTGTAAAAAACTGTAAAAAATGGGCTTTTTGTTTCTATCATGGTGGGACCCAGGTTCGTTGACAGAGCACTTGGTGGGATGTAAGATATGAGAGGCTGAGACTGCTGTCCTAGCTTATTCATAGACCTTCAGTTACAAATTGCAGACACAAGCAACGACCATGCATATACAAATTGTTTCTGATAGGACTCTTTCTCCTCCAAACATTTGCAGGGAGGGGAAGCTATCATTGCAAGGATCTATCATTACTCAGGCAAGAAACTCCACCTGCATTGCACTCTGACGTCTGCTTAAAAAGAAGCAACCCACTGAAGATCAGCTGCAGCAGCCTCAGTGGGTAGCTCCTGGACTACATGAGACCCCTGAGGTCTGCCAGATCTCAGCCCTGGCCTGCACATGCAGCAGAATGTTGAATTCTTCGGGGGCAAAATGAGCTGTACCATTTCAGGCAGGGGGATAGTCACATTTCACTCCCACTCCCACCTAAAAAATTCCTGCAAACCCAATATTAGCACATCAGGGAGAGACATTTTTGCCTAACCCTTCACAAGCTATGCTAGTTTTCTACTAGCATGGAATTATTAATGTAGGAGGATTTTAAAACCAGTAATCCCTCCGCTACGACTGGAAGCAGTTCAGTCCATTCTGACATCTCAGCATTCTTCCCCTTCTTTACCTAGACTTTGCTGCATGTGTAGACCAGGTCTTAGTTGACTACACTGAGAGAAGGGAGATATCAACATGACAGTTTGGAGACTGAGCCCTAAACAATTAAGAAAAGGCCACCCCTCCTGGGGCCTTTACTCTTGCTAGAATGAATACCCATTCAGCAATGCTTATGAGAGGCGGCTTTTTTGCATCTTCCCTACTCTGATAGAATTTGCAGTTGTTCCCTTGGTAGAATAGATACTGTGTTGCCCCCAGCCAGCGTTTGAGACTGTAGTTAAGTAGAACTGTCATATATCTTTAAGAGCAGTGGTTCCTGGGAATTGAAGTCTTTAGTTAGACATCCCACAGCATCCGGCACACAGAGGCGTGTGAGGGTTCGAGTTTTACAACTCTCTTCCTGTAGCCTTTTGTTCTCTATAAACGGCAAGGAGGTGGGACGCACATTCCTTTTCACCGTGAGCCAGAGAACTGAGTTAGATTTCACCAGTTATGCAGCTACAATGCAATTTCTCATATTCTACTGGAATGTCCTTTATATTCCATCCCAAAATGTCATTTCATTTTACTGTGGTTGGTGAATTTTTACAATTTTAATCCAAGCAGGGTGGTCCCCTTCCTACTCTCAGATCACAATCCTCATATAACTTTGGGTGTTGCAATTTTTTTTTAATTCCCTTTGTCTTTTGGGAAATGAATAGAGATTACAAATGAAATTTCAGATTGTTATACTGCTCAAGTTGTTGAGCCATAGAGCTTTTATTGGACAAAGGAAAGGAAAAGGCCATAATGGTTTTTTAAAGTGCTAGAAGAGAAAGTTATCATTCTTCACACACACACAAGGTCACCAAAAAGGCATCTGAACCTATACCATTGGTAAAGAACTTCCTATCAATGCGGAGGTTGCTGACCTCCTACCCACCAGTAACCGGAAGGGATGACTGGCCAAGTCTCTGCTGAACACCTTTCAGCACCTCTTCTATCTCCTTCTGAATGTTGCAGACCACTTCTTCCATCAACCCCACATCAGCAATTCCCTTCCAGAACATCAAAGTGTCTTCTAGAACAAGAAGAGAGAGAGAGAGAGAGACAATGTCATGCCAGTTCCTTGCAAGCCAGACTGGCCAGACTTCCAAGAAAACAAGAAGCTGTTTGGTAGGCATCCTTAGAAACTGGCTTCTGAAAGCAATCCAATTTGATCCAGAAGGCTGATCAGAGGAGCAGGGAATTTGCTATTGCAATAAAAAAAGAAGTATTTCCCAGCTACTGACGGTCTGCATGATATTCCATAAAGCTTCTTTGGCTTGGACTATATATTCTAGATACGCGATTGGAACATCTTTGCGGTTTTTGCCTTTTTTATATATCAAAAGGGGGATGTATATATTGTTCTCAAATTGCCTTAGGAAAGCCCTTAGCAGTGAGGCAGGCAGCTATAAACTGGTAAAGAGAAAATCAAGCAGTTCAGAGCAGGGATTAGCATCATGTAGCCTGCCAAGGGGAATGCATATATTGTTCTCAAATTGCCTTAGGAAAGCCCTTAGCAGTGAGGCAGGCAGCTATAAACTGGTAAAGAGAAAATCAAGCAGTTCAGAGCAGGGATTAGCATCATGTAGCCTGCCAAGACTCAACATGGTGTCCAGAGGAGGAGGAGGAAGGCCAGATGAAGAGGGGGAGTAGAGACAGACCCAGGTGAGGGACTGGGGACTGATGGGGCAAAGGGCTTTCCCATCTCCCATGAGCTTACAGCTCATTCGCTTCTAACAAATGGCAAATGGATTGTGCAAATCAATCAGTTAACAAACGGACTGTACATTTGCTGAACTTCTCATCTACAACCATGAGAATGAGTTTTAACACTCTCCTAATCCTGCTTCCTCTACTGCCCTGTTCTACATTTGTCATAAACTTTGTTTCCATGATTCATGGTTGTACTCCCACCACTGAAGATCCACTTACAATTCAAAACTCCAGTCTGAAGTTTTCAAATCTGAAATGTTGAATATATGTTTAAAAATGAAAGACAGGCCGGATCCTGTTGATCCATTCTGCAAACACCAGAACTTTTCTTCAGCACAAGGAGGCTTCCACTGATGCAACAATGTGCCTTTGGCATCACTGGAAGACTTGCTGCATTGGAGGAAAGTGCCGCTGTTACTGGAATGGATACACTGGCTCCTGTCACAGATAAGAGCAGGACAAAACTTTTCATCTTGGGAAGGACTGACATGTTTGTAGTGACAGTTGGGCTCGGAGACCCTAATTCCTTCACAGCCAGAAGATTCCACATCCTGTCAGGTTAGATAAGAAATCCCTCCGATGTGCAATCACCTGACAATTGGCTGCTGCATTCTGACAGGCCTCTACAGAATGCAGACTGGCCAGGAGGACCTTCTATACACCTGGGGAGAGAGAACTGAAAAGGGCTGGTTGCACAAGTGAGGAGCAAGAGCATCCTGTCAGATGCTGGGGTGGGGGATGTTACAGCTTCAACTCAATTATTCGATTTTAAAATGGGGATTTCTAAATTCTGCTCTTGGCTGCACACCTGAAGGAAAACTCAGGATTGTAAAATATACTGATGTGCAAAGGATTTATCTGTGCAAATTCAGAATCTTGAGGATTTAGTTGGATGCTTTCCTCCCTGCAAAAAATGTTTTCCATCTTAAATTTTAATCTAGTATTTTAAAATTACTGGTGTAAGCAAAAACAGGCAGGTAGGCAATTTAGGCAGACAGGCAAACGGCAGGGACCTACCTGAAATTTCCTCTGGGTCCTTCTTGATCCCTTCCTCAGTTGCCATGGTGACTGCAGCTGTCAGAGCAGAGTTCCATTCAATCCCTTCCTCCATGCTTTCCTCAGACACAGCAATCTGGGCAATGCTTCCTAGGGGAGCAGCACAAAGATTAAAGGGCTTCCTGGCCAAAGCTGTCTCACCAGATTTTCCCTCTCTATGCCAGTCAGAGGCTTCATAAGAAGCAAGCTAAGAAAACAAATGGATTAGCTCTACCCAAATGATAACAGAGGACTGATTTAAATGTTAGGGCCAACATCAAGGAGGCTGGTACAAAGTATTTACCTGCATCATACACCCCAAGCACCAGCTGTGCAGATGCTTCCTGTATATTAGTGGATTAGAGAGACTCATGGAGGACGGGTCCATCAATGGCTACTAGCCTTGATATCTAAAAAGAACTTCCACATCAGCCTCTAAATACCAGTGTTTGGAACCAGTATTAGGGGAGGGCCTTGTCCTCTTGTCTGTTAGTCCAACTGGGCAGCTGGTTGGTCGCTGTATAGAAATGGGGTGCTGGATTAGAGGAACTGCTGGTCTGACTTTTAAAAAACCCTAAAGGTAGTATAAAAACCAGCTCAAAATGCATATCGCACCTCCGTACCCTGCTTACTGGGGATACCCCTTCCACATCCAAATCCACTGAATGTATCATGTATGAGACCCTGGAGAGCCACTGTTGATCAGAATAGACAATCCTGATCTTGATAGACCCAAGAGTCTGACTGACAGACTAGACAATCCTGATCTTGATAGACCCAAGGGTCTGACTGACAGAATAGACAATCCTGATCTTGAGAGACCCAAGGCGCCTTCATGTGCTGAAACCCATCTACCATGAATCAACTTCCCCTACCACACAGAGTTGCAGGTAGGTACTGGTTGTGTTCTAGGGATGCACTCTCAATTTGATCAAGGCGATAACTAGATCCACCAGGCCTGAACACAGTATGAACCAAGAATATACATGAAAATACACTCCAGAGTTCTTTACAACACAGAGAGGTTAAGTATCAGGGGGCAAATCCATGTAGTTCCAAAAGACCAACAATTTGGGGGCAAACTATGGACAGCAATGCTACACGGCAGGAATGAATGCTACACCTTTTCACCTGTGTCCTACCGTCAGCAGAGGTGGGAGTCTGTACCAAGCTTTGCTGCCCTGGCACTGGTGCTCTGGCGCTGCTGATCAGGAGGTCAAACTTGGTGCTACGGCAGGTATTGGTGCAAACTTTGTCATGCTGGTAGAAGTCAATTTGCCCAGAATCCATCATCTTTCTGTGCACAGAGAAGTGGAGAGGAGACATAAGGTGGGATTAAACTCAGTTTGGCAACAACGGGACGCAACATCTCCTGGCAATGCCAGGCCCCAAAGAGGCCAGGCTGGCCGCTACCAGGGCCAGGGCTTTCTCGGTGGCGGCTCCTACCTGGTGGAATGAGCTCCCGGAGGAGATCCGAGCCCTGCGGGACCTTGTACAGTTCCGCAGGGCCTGTAAGACGGAGCTCTTCCACCAGGCATATGAGTAGGAGCCACCACTACCATCACTATTGCTCCATCTTAACCTGGCCCTGGATGAGGGAACATCAGCGCTTCCCGGAGCAGATGATGCTGAACAGTTGAAATACGCCATCTGTGAAAAATCACCTTGAACATCGAGAGCACTTTAGTTAGTTAGTTAATAACTTGTTAATAATGTTTTTGTATTGTATGGATTTTAAATGGTTTTAAACAGGGCTCTAGTCGGGGGGGAGCTCTCAGGTACGGAGCTCCGGAAGAGAACCTCTAGGGGGCGGGGCGGTCACGTGGTGAAGCCCCGCCCCCTTCTTTACCCCGCCCTCTGCTTCGATCCTCATTCCGTTTGGGAATGAGGATGAAGCAGGAGGGTAAGTAGCCGGGCCTTCTGACACACTTCCGGTGATGTCAGGGGGTGTGGCCTTCTGTCACTTCCGGTGATGTCAGGGGGCGTGGCATATGCAAATAAGTTATGCTAATGAGTTATGCTAATGAGCTCCGGCAGCTCTTTTTCTACAACAAGACCCCTGGTTTTAAATATGTTTTTATATTGGCGTATGCCCCTATGTAAGCCGCCCTGAGCACGCATTGTGGGGAGGGCGGGGTATAAATTGAATAAAATAAATAAATAATTTGCCTGAGGAACATAATTACACTATAGGAATATTTCTAAAAACAAGCAAGGTGTGCAAGCAAGAGGCTAGGCTTCTCTTCGGTCTATTCCTGAGGCGTTCCTGAAAATACAGTCTTGGGTGGAGGCTTCCTCAAACAGCAAGGCCTTTTCTGCTGTAGCTGGTCAAAAGATATGGCTTGCTAAGCTAAGCCTGTCATGATCAGGGGAGAGTGCTTAGAAGAGAAACCTCTGGTATGCTTATGCACACTGCTTTCAAAATGGAAGGGAGGTACGATTTTTAATATAGTTTTAATGCATTTGTATATCTTTTGTTCTAATAGTTATTGTTTTATCCAATTGTTTTAATACGGTTGTCGCCCATCTTGGGAGTCCTGAGATGCTTGGGAGAAAGGTAGGTACAAAAATATTTTAAACATATAAATGCAAACGTAATAAACATGCACTTTTGGAAGCCCACGTGGCTCCTTCTCTCAACCTTTTTCTTAGAGAAGAAACTCAGGTTTTATTTAGAATGTAGATGCCCTTCCAGCTAAGGATGTTGGAATTTATTTGGTATTCCTCAGCCAAATGCAAATTCAGGAAACTTTTTGGTTACCGAATAGCGTTTCCTGAATTTATTCGGCTTTTTTGGCTTTTGAGTAGCCCAGCACCAACCTGCCTCCCCCTGTGGCTTCCCTAGTCAATTTAACTCAATTTCACTCCCCTCCAGTCAGCTGCGGGAGTGAAACTGACCAGGGAAAGCCTCCTCTCTCTGCCTTCCCTTCTCTAGCAGCCCCCGGGGTAGCTGAAGAAGCACAGGCAGAAAGCCCAGCCGTGTTTAAATGCCTTTCATTCCCTCTCCCTGAGTCTCCCCACTGCTGCGGAAAACCTCAGGGAGGGAAGGGAAAGTCAGAGGAGGCATGTTTAAATGCCTTTCTTTCCCTCCCAGATCTCCGCGGCGGGCCCGCTGGGGAAGCCAAGGGCAGACATGTAAACATGCCTGGGCTCCCCTGCCTACCCTCCTCCAGGCTGCGGGGAGGGGAAGAAAGGCATTTAAATGTGCTTCCTCTGACTTTACCTTCCCTCCCCGAGTTTCTCTGCAGCAGCAGAGAGGCTCAGGGAGGGAAGGAGGCATGTTTCCATGACTGCCCTTCGCTTCCTCAGCCGACCTGCCGTGGCGGGCCGGCTGAGGAAGCCATGGGTAGGCATGGAAACATGCTTGGGCTCCCCGCCTGCCGTTCTCCAGCTATCCTAGGTCAGGGAAGGCAGAGAGGGGGAGGCTTTCCCTGGTCAGTTTCACCCCCCTGGCCTGTCCAGAGAAAAACATGCCTCCCTTCCCCCTGGTTGGGTATTTTATTTTTATTATTTATTTTATTAATTCAATTTATACCCCGCCCTCCCCGCAAGCAGGCTCAGGGCGGCTTACATAGTTGGTCTGTAAATGACCATTCAATTCACATAAAATCAATTTAAAATTCCAAATACAGTAAAAACATAGACTCATAAAATGCTAGTGCTGATACACTGGGTACATAAGATGGCATGCTGGAGATACCTTACAGCCAAACAGTTTGCCATTCAGACCCAAATATATTCGGTAATACTGAATATTTCCCCAATCCCAATACTTTATCGGTACTGGACTGGGGAAATTTGGCATTTACCGATATTTTTCGGGTCTGATATACCCAAAGCTGGAAAATGCCGACTTTTTTTTTTTTTTTGCTGGAAACTCAATGTCAAAATGCTTCAAAACCTAATGCCAGAGGTTCCAGTCCCAGCCTATGGCCAGGCAGGAGTTTTGATGGATCCAAAGGAAGCCTTCTGCTTTCAGACGGGCACCTCCCAATACAATCCTTCTGCTGGAGGGAAATTACCATTGGAACAATCCCTAAACCTGACTACATTGGTACAAGCCATTCTTTTCAGTTTAGCATGAGGAATACACAGACAAAAAAACCAATGACCTGAAATATTCTGCAGAATGGAAAGGGTGAGACAGAGTGAATATAAACTCTGTCATCTCTCAGGAAGCAGGCAAAAACTTCCATTTTATGCAGTGTGCTTTTGGAAATGGAGATGGCTGTCCTTTGCTCTGCCATTTATTTATCAACAGATTGTATTTTTCCTGTGTATTTGATTTTTCACTTTTAGGATATTCAATGACTGGAGGCCATTTTATACTGCACATCACTTAGAAAAGGTAGCATAAAAATCTTCCGCAATGAAACAAGGCAAACAAATTTGCTTGAGTGTTTGCATAGTAGTCTGTTAATTGAAAAGAAACATCTGTGAGTGCATATTTCTGACCCCCGGGCTCCATCTCATGTTCTCCTTTAAGGGGCTACTCAACTGCAGGGATGGGATGGCCCTTCAACTTAGGGACAAAGCTCCTGCAGGCTTGCTTTGCTTCCAGGTGGCTTTAACATCCCAATTCACACCTATTTGACTGACGGAGTATAAAATCTTGTCATGAAGATCTGTATCTCAGAACATGCTATGCTGAATCCTCCCATTTTCACTGATAAGAGATGAAAGTTTTGGGGCAGTTAATAAAAAATCCTGCATAAATATCTGCCACTAATTGACAGGAGATTGTTACAGTGGTGGAAGGCCCTTACCTCAGCATGATTCCTCCCAGGCGAATGGCTCTTTTCCAGTCCTTCAGGGTCGATTTGCCAGCCAGGTGAACAAAGTGCTTTGGGCTGATCAGCTGGTCGTTGAACTAAGAAACAGATAGCAGGGAGCACCTCAGAAAAAAACAGAAGACGTTCCACGTCATCTACCACACCCGTATCTGTGTCAGCAGCTTTATTTTGGTACTGCATTTCTACACTGCTTCTCCTTGTTGCTCAAGTGGCTTACAATGAAAACGTTTTTTAAAAAACAAAAACTGGGCACTTGATATTAAAACCCACAACACAATGAAAACAAAGTCCAGAAAAAAGCTTGCCTGAACAGTATGGCTTCAAACTGACATCTGAAATGAAATGAAATGAACAAAGAAGCGTAATATCGAGATGGCTCCCATCAGTCACACGGCCAGTTCTCAACATGAACTTTGTGACTTCATTCACAGTGCCCACACAGAGAAAGGGCAACCAATGTGGTCCTCAAGCATCCTAGGCAAAAAAATCTCAAACATCAGCTCCCAAGGCCGGACTGCAGAGTTGCCAGACAGCTGTCTGAAAGGAGGGACATGGGGGACACTGGCAAGCAACAGCATGATGTCACTTCTGGGGAAAACCCAGTGGGAAACTACTAAGTCTGCCAGATCATAACGCTCTAGAGAGCTTCCTGCCTTTCATAGTCTCAGGTAGATGGCTTGCTGAGAAGCAATAAGCCCTATTCCACCCCATCACTTGCCCCAGCGAGTGTTCTGTAGGAGTTAAAGTATCAGAGCAGGATCTGGGACAGCCATGTTTGAATCCCCTGAGCCAGTCATTTGCTTTCAACCTAACCTACCTCACAGAGTTGTTGTGAGGATAAAACAAAGGAGTTGTAAGCAACTTTGGGTCCTTACTGAGGGGATCTGAGGGCAGCCACCAACCAAGAAGATCCTTGCACAGATGCCCAACAACCACACTTTTGAAAGGCCCAGATTCTAGAATCCACAGGCACAATTTTCCTGGGGGAAATGAGTAGGGAATGTTTGGAGGGATGTTCCTTTTGCCACCAGCCTACCACTGTCTCCCTGATCAAGCTTCAAAATGCCAGCCAATCGCCCAGTATAAGAAACCAAAAGGCAAATCAAACTTCCCATGGCTCTTAAACATATTGCAGACAGAAATTTCATCCTTGCCTCCTGAAGGGGCTCTACTAAGAAGAGGTTTGCACACTCCAGATACATGAAAAGGGGGCCTGCTGACAATAAACAATATTATCTTAAAGAATTCACATGTAATAGTCATCATGTGGTCTATGCAATATCATGTGGATGTGGAAAAATTTATATTGACAAGACAAGTAGGCCTCTTAAATTAAAACTCTCTGAACACAAAAGCAATATATCTCATAGAAGAATTGGTGCTCCTCTGGTGGAACATTTCTTAGAGCACAATCACAGACTCACAGACTTCTTGTTTTGGGTTATATTCAAACCTAACAGACAGGATGATAGAATTCTGTTGAGGAAAGAAGCTGAATGGATTTTGAAACTGAAAACTCTACACCCTAATGGGTTAAATGAGAATATCGGCTTGCAGATGCTCATGTAGATAAAGAGCCAGGGCAAGGCTAGACAGCTCACCCTGTTTAAGTGTCTGTATGGTAACAGAACTAAAAAGAATTTGAAAGGTCAGTATGGTTCTTTAATGCCTGTTTAACAAACAATTTAAATGGAAATTCCTTTGTAATTATGTAATACGCAGTATATGTCAATGCTGGTTCAATTGTCCAAATATTAACAACTAATTACGAATTGCATTCTGTATATGCTCTGTGAAAATGTCCTGTATTGTATTAACTTTTTAAACATGATGTATCAAATATATTCTTATATTTTATATTTCAGTAGACCCTCCCTGACGAAGCTGCACAGAAACACATAGGGGTTGTACAATTATTAAAGATTCTTTTCCCTCTGCACCATTTTGTTCCTTCACACGCCAACTAAAGCCATACTGTGGAAATTACAGTGAAACAGAGAAAATAAAACAACACCAAAAAGTAGACACCAGCTAGAAACCAATCCACCCTGGCAAAAGGTCACTATGCCATGCTGTTACCTTGACACACTTGACATTGATGCCTGGGCAAACAAACTTCTTCCACAGCAGGATGGCTTTGCTCTCTCCACAGGTGATGGGGTAGGCAATCTCAATCTCCTCGTTGGTTTCAATGGTACTGGGATCTATGGATGGAAGCGGGGGGGGGGGGACGGACGACACAAAAATGGAGACGATTTTTTCCCCTGGAAGCAGAAGTCACTACAGCAGTGAGGCAAGTATGTCACTGAAAAGCAATATGTTGCCCAAAGAGGATTGCGGGAGGAGGGGGTAAAGCACAGAGCGGTGTGCAAATTAAAGCAAGCTGGTGCTACCTGAGCTTTTCAAACGCACAAAAAAACTTATCAAAAAAGGTGCGACCAGTAACAACAACAACAAAGATTTTTAAATAAGAGAATCTGTCCAGATTTTAATGTAAATTAACCATGGAACCTTGCCTATAACTAATTTCCTCTACATTATCATCACTCTAGGTCTATTTTTTTTGCTGTTCCTTTACTTAATTTTAAGCACAATTTGGTAGAGCAACACACTCTGCCAAATAACAGTTAAAAAAATAAATCTTCAATACAGTTAGAACTGAATTTGACTGAACAGCAGTCAAATGCGTTGAATGAACTGACAAAGCTTGTTGAGTGAAACAGTAGATCTAGAGGCCACATAAATCCAAAAGGTATTTTTCACAAATTCGACAAAGATCCCGCAGATCCCCATAAGCAGAAGCACTTTTGTGTTTCCAAGCTTTATTGAATTATCCTGTGTCCCTATCCCCTTCTCTGGATGGTTCCAACCAGATATTCTGTTTAAAAAACAAACATAAAACCGAATCCCCTTTTCCCACCCAAAAAGGCTACACGGGAGATCATGGGGCCTTCTTGGACAAAAGCCAAGTGGGACAGGGACTGAAGTAAGGAGGGATACTGGGCAAGATTAAGCAGAAAAGCTGGCTGGATCCACCCTATCGCCTAAGTGACCAAATTTTGTATTCAGTTGTTTCAAAATGCCACTTGCCTTTCATCATTTTATGAAAAGATGGTACATAAACGTTCTAAATGAATAAAAACAAAATGTGAAGAATGTGAGTTGGCACAAACTGATTTGAATTCCAGAATTCAGGAATTTAGCACAGAACCCCCAAGAGCACTACGGTCAGGGGCCCAAAACTTGTTAGCCATCCCGGGCCCCAAGGACATCAAGCTAGCCGCTACTAGGACCAGGGCTTTCTTGGTGGCGGCTCCTACTTGGTGGAATGAGCTCCCAGGGGAGATCCGAGCCCTGCGGGATCTTGTGCAGTTCCGCAGGGCCTGCAAGACGGAGCTCTTCCGCCAGGCTTTTGAGTAGGAGCCACCGCCCCTACTATACCACCACCGCCATGGGTTAGTTGAGGCCCTGAGGAAACATCTGAATGGAAGAAGCCCTAAGCCGTCTACTTGGAACTCTGGACCGGCGATCCGTCATCTCTGGACTATGGAAGTCACTGAGCACCTTGTTTTAAATTAGGATTTTAAGATGTATTATGTTTTAATCTATTATATATATTATGTTTTATTATGGCGAGGTCTGCCTTGCCTCTGTAAGCCGCCCTGAGCCCTTTGGGGAGGACGGGGTATAAATATAATAAATAAATAAATAAACTACCTCACGAGGTGGTAGTAGGTGTAAAGGGGGGAGGGGCCCAAACTCTGTATACTCTGCCTTGAGCTTCTTGGAGAGTAAGATGGAAAATGTAATGTCGCAGGATGGGTCACCCAAGTCACTGCTGGTCATCACCCTGGGTTGCTCCATGGCCAGAAGCAGGGGCGGGGGGAGAAGTGAAGCTGTTGTACCCCCATTGTCTCCAGGATGACCTACGGTGTGGATGCCCTCCTTCCCAAAACCTCATTTGGAGTGGTATGCCCTCTTCCTCCTCCTCTCCTGTGCAGTGTCCCTTGCACTAGGAAACAGGTTTGTGCACTTCCTTCCCAGTCATGCTTGCCCCGCCCAAACCCAGTGGTTTCCCTCCCCTTCTCACAAAGGCTCCCACCCCCACCACCCATAGGAGTATAAAGCTTGCAGCTGTTCTGGCAGGGCCAGCCCACACTACTCAGTTCGTGCTGGTTCAAGCCTCATTCCTCTCTCACTGCACTGGTCAAGAACCTCTGGGAAGTGACTGCTGTGGTCACCCACAGTCCTATTCCCAGTGATGTCAGGCCACCACAGCTGTCTCAAGCACAGCCCCTATGGCCATCCTGTCCCCCCAGGATTCACCAGTCAACTAGGGGTTGAGCTGTTGTCTCACAACTTGAAATTAATAATATAGTAAGATTCGTAATTTTGGACTCCCAGCTCAAACAAGAATACGATCTGCCTTCTAGACAGTATGCAGACAATTTATTTCTAAAACATTTATAACTTGTATTATACCCAATCCTCCTCTTGAATGCACACCTTAACATGGTGAGGGGATTTGTGTGTGTCAGCGAAGCTAAGAGCAATGCCATAAGGGGACTAAACCCCAGGAAGAATCACTCGAGGCAGAATGGTCACAGCTGAGACACCAGACTAAGATGTGTCCACCTCCTTCAGGGATCAATGGCCACATCAGCAGAAGAGAACTGATAGTTCCAATAGTGATGGGGACAGAGGAATCCTCGGAGGGTAGTTACCAGGCAGCAGCAGTAGTAGAAGGTGACACTGGCAGAAGATCTTTCATAGAAGATGGCAGTGACGGTACAGCTAACCCTGGTAAGTACTGTACAGAAGAAGGCAATGGTAAACCACTTCTGACCAACTCTTACCTCGGAAACACTATGATGAGACAATCCAAAATGAAAAAAAGATATAGTGCGGGAAGATGGAACCTCCAGGTCAGAGAGCACTCAATGAGCTACTGGGGAAAAGCTGAGGACAGCTGTGACGAGTGCTATTCTTAATGGTGCAACTGGACTAAAGCCAAAAGGACACTCAGCTGCTGACGTGAATGGATGCAAAAGGAAAGTCCAAAGCTGTTTGATGCATATAACAGGAACATGGAACTTGACAAATATGAATCAAAGTTAGCTCAAAATCATAAAATGAGAAATTGAATGTTTAAAGATTGCAACCCTGGGAGTTTCTGTTTGGTTCCTTTGTCTGGTTTGTTGCTGATTGAGGAGGGTCTGTTTGACTGGGGTTGATTGCTATTGTGAGGTTGGAGCTGTGTGCCTTTGAACTCTAAGGCTCCTCCTCATTAGAGATGTGAGCCTATGGCACGAGCCAAAGGGCTCTTGGCCTGTGGCTCTTAGTGTGGGGATCAGGCCTGGGGACCCTGCATGAAGCTAAGAAGTTTTTACATTCCTATGTGTGTTACTGCTTCGGGCTTCACTAGACATTAGGTCAGGCCTATAAGTTCCAGGTTACATTAACACACAAAGGAAATTCTAAGGTGAAGGAATTCACTCGGAAGGTGACGATGACTGCTCAAGGCCCGTTTCCAGTCACCTGCAGGGAATGTGCCATGTTTGTTTTCCTCCCTGAGGACAAGATGGACTTCACTTGTCAAAAGTGCAAACTGATAGTCCTCTTAGAAGAGAAGGTTCAGAGCCTGGAGGAAAGGATTACTACCCTTCATGAGATCAAGGAAGGGGAGGATTTCATTAACCAAAGCATGAGGCCCTGCATAAGCATGTGGAGACCAATCAAAAGGACTGGATGAATTCCCTAATGAACCTCCTCTGAGCACTACAGCACAAACTCGAAAGCATTCAGTGCTGTTGGAACTCAGGAACTGATTCCAGGCTGTTGCAGCAGTGGCTGAGACAGAAACCCTGGAAAAGGAAGAACTGCAAGGACAAGAAAGACAGAGTGAGGAGAGCATGAGGATACAAAGAAATGGCACTGGAAGGAAAAGGAAAGTGTTGGTCACTGGTGACTGTCTGCTGAGGGGTATGGAAAGTCATGTGTCCAGGCCTGACCTCCTAAGCCCGAGAGCTATATTGCTTGTCGGGTCAAAAATTAATTGCAGACCTGATACAAAAACTGATCAAACCTACAGATCATTACCCATTTGTGATGGTCCATTTAGGAAAACCAAAACCAAACAAATGTTAGTGGAAAGGAGGGCCAATATAAAAACTATTTATAAAAAGAGGTACATGTATTTATTGATAATATCAAATTAAAACATATAAAGGGGCCCAATTACAACCAATATACATAAACCATAATCATAACCAGGGCTAAAAAAATGACCTGACGCGTTTCGGCCGAATCGGCCTTCCTCAGAGGTCATACAAATGTGGCTAGATGGTAAATAGTTACATTCATAAAAACACAATCAAAAATATATACAAAATACAAATTCAATCAGGACCATAAAGAAAATTGTTCAGAAGAAAAATAACCAGGCACAGGGTAAATATGCGCATACAACCTTTTTAGTGCAATCACTAGCCCAGTAGTTATAAAATCAACCTATGGTCCACAAATAACCTTCTTAGATTGTGTTGCCACAATGTTCACAAGTAAAAAGCACTGGTTATGATTATGGTTTATGTATATTGGTTGTAATTGGGCCCCTTTATATGTTTTAATTTGATATTATCAATAAATACATGTACCTCTTTTTATAAATAGTTTTTATATTGGCCCTCCTTTCCACTAACCTTTGTTTGGTTTTGGAGTTCTTTGTTAGGTTTAGTTTTTTTCCCTTTCTTGTTCCTGCCATTTAGGAAAACAACACAGCTGTGAACACCATCACAAGCATTAGGGCTGACTGTGAAGCTCTCGGGAGAAAGCTGAAGGGAATGGGGGGGCACAGGTGATATTCTCTTCGATCCTTCCTGTAAGAGGAAGAGGAATGAGACAGGAACAGAAGATAATTGAGGTGAACCACTGGCTGCACTGGTGGTGCCGATAGGAGCAATTTGGATTCTGGGACCACAGGCTACGTTTTCTGGAAGATGGCCAACTAGCATGTGATGGACTTCACCTATTAAGGTCAGGAAAGAATGTGTTTGGCAGGAACCTGGGAATCATCAGGAGGGCTTTAAAGTGATACCACGAGGGGAAGGAGATGGCCAACATAGAGATTTCAATGTAGGACAGCAAAAAGAAGAGGTCCACCTGGGAAGACCAAGTTAAACGGAGCCGAAAGTGCAGGGCTTCAGGTGTCTATGTACCAATGCCAAAGCTTAGGCAATAAGAAGGAAGAGCTTAAGCTTCTAATGCAGAGAGAGAGAGAGAGAGAGAGAGAGAGAGAGAGAGAGAGAGAGAGAGAGAGATATGATTTAGTAGGCATTACGGAGATTTGGTGGGATGATTCCCTTGACTGAAATGTATTAGTGGATTACTACTAACCTACTCCTTTTACAAAGGAACAGTCTCCCAATTTCCCATCCACTGTGTGACTCCTATTGGGATCTTGATAAAGTTTTCATGATTCAACTGGGGCAAATAAAACAGAACTGTCCCTCTGTGAAATGCAGAGCCATAACAGAACAGTTTCTTTTGTTATGTGGACACTTGGAACCCACAAAAACTCTTCTAATGACAGTGTGCTTCTGAAAAATGTTGGAAGCAATATAAGACAAGTATATCTTCAGTAGGCAAGACTAATACTAATTATCCAATTTCTGACCGTGGTCCCTTGCTGATGCCCACAGGGAGTACACTTTGTCAGGATCTATCTGTAGCCCTGAATTTTGGTAGGACTTGATCCCCATTAACATCTCTAAGTGGACCACTTCCAGCCAGTTGCAAGTCTTTGTTCTGATCATGTTCATAATACTGAAACCATGTTTGCAATCTGAACCAGATGCAAGAAATGTGGCACAGATATCTAGAAGAACTGCAATGTCACAGAGGTTCCTCATGGAAAGCAAAACTGACCACATCGTCAGAGGACCTCATTAAGCCACATTTCCTCTGCTACAATAAATCTGAAGTCCTGGTCTATTATCTTCTTAACAGTTTCCTCATTACTCTCAGAAAGGGGGGGAAATAAGCAGAATATCTAGAAAAGAGAGCAGCTGTCTCTTTCAGACCAAAGTCCTAATGGGATTTGGTAGTAGAAGCAAAGGCTGACATCTCAAAAACTCACCATTCCTTCAATTCATTCTCAGAAAATCTGCACTCTAGGTGCATACACACTCGCTCCATGAACCTCATAATGGCTGCCATGTTTATGTCATTGTTATTGCTCTCTATTTGTTTATGCACCTCATCACTTCAATGAACACTGTCACCAAGGTACTGGGCACAGAGTTTATTTATCTTGGCCCTCACGAAGTCAAAAGCCTCAAGAGTGGTAAGCAGGGGTCTTTTCGTAGAAAAAGAGCTGCAGGAGCTCATTAGCATATGGTATGCTAATGAGCTACTAGGCTATTAGCATATGCCACGCCCCCTGACATCACCAGAAGTGATGTCAGAAGGGGAAGCAAAAGTGGGGGAGGCATCTTCAAAAGCCTCCCCTTCCCTTCCCCAGCTGGCCTGGGGGGGGGGAACGAAGGGGTTTGAAGTTTAAACCCCTTCTCACTAGAGTTGGGCCACAGAAGGAGGAAAGAGGGAAGGAAAGAGAGAGAGAGAGTAGAGAGATGGAATGAAGGAAGGAAAGAGGGAAAGAAAGAGAGATAAGGGAAGAAGGAGGGAAACAGGGAAAGAAGGAAAAAGAGAAGAGAAGAAGGCTGGAAAGAAAGAGAGAAGGGAAGAAGGAGGGAAA
>NW_015174874.1:125359-140074 GCF_001447785.1 Gekko japonicus | reverse complement strand
CCCCCCGCGGATCCCTTCCCGCTGCGGCGGGGGCCGGGGAAGCCGGCGGCAGGGCTCTCCTGGCGTCCCCCAAGCCGCAGCACTCCTGCGCAGGCCTGGGGGATGCATTGGCGGGGCTCTCCGGCCTCCCCCGAGCCACAGCGCTCCTGCGTGGGCCCAGGGGACGCAGCAGTGGGGTTCTCCGGCCTCCCCCAAGCTGCAGCGCTCCTGTGCAGGCCTGGGGGACGCAGCAATGAGGCTCTCCTGGCATCCCCCGAGCTGCAGCGCTCCTGCGCGGGCCCGGGAGACACAGCGGCGGGGCTCTCCAGCCTCCCCCGAGCCGCAGCTCTTTCGGCGCAGGGAGCTAGGGGCAGGGCTTGCCGCCACCGCCATTAGCGCAAGCTCCTGGGCTGCTGGAGCAGTGCTCCGGCGCACTCCGGCACCAAAAGACCCCTGGTGGTAAGACTAACTTTTTGAAGCATCTTACTAAGTTCAGCCAGTTGACCTACAATCTCATCAACCACAAGTAATGCAACACAAAACTGTGGGTTCAGACCAACCTCATTTCTTTCTTTGATTGAATGATGAGCTTACTGGATCATGGAAACGCCATTGCCATTGTTTACCTTGATTTCAATAAAGCTTCTGACAGGGTTCCCCATGATGTTCTGATGGGTAAACTGGAGGAATGTGGACTGGATTGTAGGATAGTCCAGTGGCTAGGGAACTGGCTGGAGAACTGCACGCAAGGGGGGAAGGTGGGTGGATGTGAATAAGATGCAATTCAAGAAGGATAAGTGCAGAGTTCTACATCTGGGTAACGGAAATGGCAAGCATCCATACTGGATGGGGGACACACTTCTGGTTAGCAGTGCGTGTGAACAAGATCTTGGCGTATGGGTGGACTGTAAGCTAAATATGAGCAGTCAGTGTGGTGCAGCAGCAAAAAAGGCTAATGCAATCTTGGGATGTATCAGCAGAGGCATAACATCCAGATCTCAAGATGTCATAGTCCCGCTTTACACTGCATTGGACAGGCTGCACGGTAGAGTACTGTGTGCAGTTCTGGAGGCCTCACTTCAAAAAGGACAAAATGGAGTGGGTGCAGAAGAAAGTGACAAAGATGATCAGGGGCTGGGAGACTAAGCCCTGCAAGGAAAGCTGAGGGATTTCAGAATGTTTGGTCTTCTTGAGAAGAGGAGGTTGAGGGGGGACATGATTGCTTTCTTTAAGTATCCGAAGGGCTGTCACTTAGAGGAGGGAAGGGAACAGCTGTTCCTGTTGGGAGCAAAGGACAGGACTTGAAATAATGGGTTTAAATTATGGGCTGAAAGAGATCAGCTGGATATTACGGAAAAAACTTTTACAGTAAGAACAGTTCAGCAGCAGAATCAGCTGCCTAGGGAGGTGGTGAGCTGCCTCTCACTGGCAGTCTTCAAGCAGCAACTGGATGAACACTTGTCAGGGATGCTTTAGGCTGATCCTGCACTAAGAAGGGGTTTGGACTGGATGACCTGGATGGCCCCTTCCAACTCTGTGATTCTCGGATTCTAAGTGTTCAGGAAGAAACTCATCACACACCTAAACAAGATCTGCTGATCATCACAGGTGACTGGAATGACCACGACCCTCAGTTTGCAAGACCTGAGAATGGCTGTTAATGACAGGACATTTTGGAGAACATTAATTCATAGGGAGGAGCTGCGGTGGCTCAAGTGGTTAAGATGCTGAACTGCAGGCTGTGGAAGGTCAGTAGTTCAACAGTTCGAGACCCGAGTGTGCCGCATGACGGAGTGGGCTCCCGTCTCTAGTTCCCGCTCCTGCCAACCTAGCAGTTCGAAAGCAAGAAATTGCAAGTAGATAAATAGGGACCACTTCGGTGGGAAGGTAACAGCGTTCCGTGCGCCTTGGGGTTTAGTCATGCCGGCCACATGACCACGGAAACGTCTTCGGACAGCGCTGGCTCTTTGGTTTTGAAACGGAGATGAGCACCGCAACCCTAGAGTCGGACTCGACTGGCTTTCGAACAAGGGAACCTTTGCCTTTTTAATTCATAGGGTGGCCATGTTGGAAGCGACTTGATGGCACTTAACATACACACATGACACAAAATAGTGTTCCAGTGTAGTACACAATTTAGGCTACATTGGGGAACTAAAACAATGTAACACAGACACCTCAAAATAATCACACCCCTGAAAAGAAAGTAAACAACAGCACAGAGGAAACGATAATACACCAAAGGCATTTGGGAACATGAAGAAAGTATGCAGGGTGATCTATCCTCGGAGAACAAACCACCAACCCAGGCATATCTGGCATAAGGGAAGCCTGGTCCATGCAAAGTGCAAATCATACTCCCCGTGACTCAACAGAACTGGCATTGATCCCCCCCCCCCCCCCCCCCCCCAATGCCTTCTTCAAGCTTGTGGATTGTGTGCGTTTCAACAGCCACTACAGCAGTGCTGGTCTCGGAGCCCTCTTGATAAATCCTGTTATAAAAATATCTATCAATAAAACAAAACTTATCTATAGCACAGGAAGAGAATCTCAGCAAATGGATGAAAACAACAACCCAACATTGCATTTTTTTTAAACTGCTAGTTTCTTTTTTTAATATGTGTGTGCGCGCGTGCATGTGAGTATGACTGGAAATCATGACAACTGCTGGTGACTGACTGTGTGTGCAACTGGAAGTCATGGCGACCTCTGGTGACTGACCCTACTGCGGGGCTGGAGGACATTCAGAGAGGTGGCTGAGTAAAGCCTGCCCCTGCCTCCCACCTCTGATATTCCAAGGAGGTCTCCCATCCAAGTACTTGCCAGAGTCGACCCTGCTTAGCTTCCGAGATCTGATGAGACGGGGCTTGCCTGGGCTATCCAGGTCAGGGAAACTGCTATTTTTTTCAATGGTTATCCTCCTAGTGTCAGTTTTGGTTTTGTTACTGTAATCTGCTTTAGGGGGCAAAAGATGGTATATAAAAATGCATAAATGAATGAATGAATACATCAATTTGAGCACACAATGCAAAGTATATGAGGCCTGTTTTTGTGTCTACTCACAGATTACCAAATTCTTCACCTTCTGAATATGCACAGAATGAAGAGGATCCACTTACCCTTGCTGTACCGGTTGCAGTTGCAAGATCACTTGGGTTTTGGTATCTTCTGGATTCCCTCCTTCATTTCCTTCCGTTGGCACGACCACCACATCCCCAACAGGGATGCTGACTTCAGCATTTGCCATTTGCTCACATGAAGTCCAAGAAGCTGGGCAGCAAGTGTGTTAAGAGTGGCAGACAAACCATTTATTGTATCCACGCAACATCTATTATAAGAACAGGTAGTTACAGAAAAAATGAAAAGCCCTACATTTGTGCATAAACCTCAGTCTGTCTAATTCTTGACACCTCCGAGCTAGGGCATCCTCCCCTTGCCGCCATTTCTTGTGGCCACTCTGGTGCAAGACTGGGTAAGATTCAACAGTTTGTGAATTCAAACAACTACACTTCATACTAACTGTGATTACCAAAACAGCTGTAAATACTAGGAGACACCCCAACTAGATGCCAACTATTTGATAGACCATCTGCATTCAGGTAGCACAGGCCACCATAGCTTATTGCAGTGATCCTCAGTGTGGTGCCTAGGGGTGCCATGTAGCCTGCTGATGTGTTTCCTAGAGCCTATGTGCTTCTTGAGTCTTGGGGACAAAATCCAAAAGGTCTTGAATAGAATGGGGAGGGGGGACCCAACAGAGCTTCAAGAATCTCCCTAACAGCTGACTGACTAGCAAATCTCTGAACTCATCCTGGGACTGGGTAGGGCTTTCAGCTTGGCCAAGGACACAAGGCATTCTCAAGTCTCCGGGCTTGAGAACCTCTCCTGGTGTCTGCCTAGGGAGCAAACCCTCCCACGGGGCAGACTGTGGCTCAGTGGAAGAGCATCTGCTTGGTGTGCAGAAGGCCCTAGGTTCAATCCTTGGCATCTCCAGTTGAAAGGGCCAGATGATAGGTGATGTGAAAGACCTCAGCCTGAGGCCCTGGAGAGCTGCTGCCAGTCTGAGTAGACAATACTGACCTAGATGGACCAATGGCCTGATTCAGTATAAGGCAGCTTCACGTGTTCGTAACTAAACAACACCTCTTCCTCAAAAAGGAAGAGCAGATCTCAGCTTTCCTCTTCTCCCTCAATGAACATGGTATTTTAGAAAAGGCCGGGGTCATATCCTTTGTGTCTGCTGGTCTGAGTGCCCAGTCTGAAGCAGCAGACACTGCTGTAGAAGGATGCTTGGCTTGAAACCTCCCAAGATTTTTATGATTGACCTTTTCCCGTGGCAGCCCTTTTGTGGTAGTGCACACTATCCTTTCTCAAAATTCCAAAATTTTAAAAATAACAGAAGTGCCCACGGGCTCAACCAGATTTATTGTGATGTCTGAATGCAGCTTGTACATATACGGTACATGTGACACACAATGTTCCCTCTAAGCTGTGGAGTCTTGTGAGCAAAAAGTCTACTTTGTGAGCCTACTGGCATTAGAGTTGTGAGCGAGCGATTGGGCTCCTGCATAAATTAGTTTGCTCTGGAGCCATCCCTTCCTGAGCGAAGACAAAAATGTGTGAGCTGGAAGCTAAAAAACTGTGAGCTTGCTCGCACTAACTCAGCTTAGAGGGAACACCAGTGACACATATATGTACATGCACACTGGAGTCAAGAGACATCCAATACTTAACAACTACTGGCCCAGGAGAATAAGTCAATGATTAATTAATGCTAACACTTGTGCATGCACACTAAGGATATTTAAAAATGCACTCTCAACATCTCTCCAAAAAAGCAACATAGAGATAGTGCTGCATGAGCAATAGGCAATGGAGCTTTGGGAGCCTCATGCCGCTCCTGTGGATCAAGATGGAGATTTGTGCTCACATTCTGCAAATGTGCACCTCCCAACCACATCAAAAAGAGGTCAGCTGGAGAAAAGGACACAAATCTCACGAAGAGAAAAGCCTTCCGTAATCATTAGTCAGGCTGGGAGGAGAAACAAACTTTCTGGGGGGAAAGAGCTGTTTTATTACATATATTTGTATGCAGCCCTTCAGGAACACTGGACTCCAAGTGCAACGTGGCACAGACAAAATTCAGTGTGTTGCAGGAAGAAATCTCTCTGAGCCCACTGGCAGAGTCTATCATTCATCTGACTTGCTTAGAAACATCTCAGGCATGGCTGGGAAAACAAATCCAAACTCCTAAGGTTTCCACTGCTCATGAGACACAGGGGTGGATGAGTCAATGGTGGGTCAGTGAAGGCACCAAGAATGTTATGGGACATAAAAACACAGTGTCAGTCTTTGGGATAAGACACATTAGATCTAGTATGTGAGATAAATGAGTGAGATGCAGCTCAGTATCAATATCCAACAACTCCCCATACACTAAGGTTGCCAGCTCTAGGTTGGGAAAAACCTGGAAAGTTTGAGGGTGGAGCCTGGGGAGGGTGGGGCTTCAACAGGGTATAATGCCATAGACTCCACCCTCCAAAGCAGCCAATTTCTCCAGGGGAACTGATCTTGATCATCTGGAGATCAACTGCAACAGCGAGAGATCTCCAGGCACCACCTGGAAGTTGGCAACCACACTGTACATATGCCTTCTCTGTTGTGGCCCCCAACTTGTGGAATGGCCTACCTGAGGAGGTCAGGATGGTTCCCACTCTCCTGGCTTTCTGGAAACTACACAAGCAATAGAGTTGCACTGAACCAAATGATTCACAAGGATACTTGGATAAATTATTAGGGACTGTGGTCTATACTACTGTCTTTAACTTGCTGAAACTAGCATCCTACTATGTAATTTTGCATCATTTAATGTGTCATGTTATCACTTACACCAGGGGTGTCAAACATGTGGCCCGGGGGCCAGATCAGGCCCTTGGAGAGCCCCAATCCAGCCCGCAAGGCCCTGGCTGTTTCCTACTTCCATTTGCAGTTCTGCTGCTGCCGCCATGTTACAGCTTGCTTTACCAGTCTCTCTCAATCGCACAGGAGAGATTGATAGGCAAGGCTCTCCTGTGCGATTGAGAGAGTCTGGCAAAGGACTGGCTGAGGCTCCCCCCCTCCTCCCAGGGGGAGGGAGGAAATGAGCCAGAGCTTGCTTCATGGCCAGGCTGCAGGAGACAAAGGGCAGCCTTTTTCTTCCACTGGCTGAGGCTCCTCCCTGAAGGGAGGGAGGGAGGGAATGAGGGAGAGTTTACTTTTCTGGACTGCCTCAGTTGCACAGGAGAAAGACCAAGCGCCTTTAAGACCAACAAAGTTTTGTTCATGGTATGAGCTTTTGTGTGCCTTGCTACAGTGTGTGTGTGTTTTGTTGGTCGCCTTATGCCAGGGCTTTTCTGGGTGCAACTGGGCTCCCTACCCCTTTTCACTATATTCATGCCCTCATGATCCAGACTTTCTCAGTAAGAAAGCAATGTGAACTATTTTAGAGGAGGAATAACAACAAGCCAGTGAGGTGGATTAAACTGAGAGTGTGTGTCCAGACCAAGTTCACACCCTTTGTTGGAAGTCATAGTTATTGCAATATGATGTAAGGTAAAGGTAAAAGGTTCCCTTGCTCGAAAGCCAGTCGAATCCGACTCTAGGGTTGCGGTGCTCGTCTCCGTTTCAAAGCCGAAGAGCCAGCGCTGTCCGAAGACGTTTCCGTGGTCATGTGGCCGGCATGACTAAACACCAAGGCGCACGGAACGCTGTTACCTTCCCACCGAAGTGGTCCCTATTTATCTACTTGCAATTTCTTGCTTTCGAACTGCTAGGTTGGCAGGAGCTGGAACAAGAGACAGGAGCTCACCCTGTCTTGCGGCACCCGCGTCTTGAACCACTGAACTACTGACCTTCCACAGCCTGCAGTTCAGCGTCTTAACCACTTGAGCCACCGCAGCTCCGAGATTTCTGTAGTGAATGTCAATAAATCAAAAGTAGGTTTGCAGCTTACAGATTCACACTTGACCAGCATACTCAAGATTGCTACAGCACAGACATTTTGATGCAATAATTCAGAGCAGAGGTGTCAGTTATCAGAGACTGTTAAATAGACAAAATATTGCAAGAGTGCTAGTGTTTTAAGCATATTTTATTTAAAGTTTAAAAAGTCTTTAATTGTGTTTGTCTGTGTTCTTTATAAAGTTTATATCTCTGCTACCTGGCATTACATTTTATGACACACTTGGCCCGGCCCGACACGGTCTCATTTATGTCAGATCCGGCCCTCGTAACAAATGAATTTGACACCCCTGACTTACACTCTGTTTCTGTTTTCAGATTTCTGATTAGCTGATTACTGAGTGTCCTATCCTGTTGATTATATACTCATTCTGTGTAATCTGCCTTGAGTCCAAGTGAGAAAGGCGGACTATAATGTAATTTTTTTAAAAAAATCTTGTTTACTTCCCAGAAAGCGAGTCAGCCTTCAAAGACTAACCCTGGGGTTCAGATTCCAGCAAATTCTAGTCCCGAAGCCCAACTGTGTGTGTCAACATTAAGTCTCACTAAGTTTTATTCTCCAGTAAGTGTGCATAACAGTGCAGCCTTAAACCCAGTCCTCAAGAAGGGACTTCGCAGTGGCTTTGTGTGCTCACCCTCAACCAGGGTCCTTGGTGTTTATTAGGCCATACTGGGTGGAAAATCATGAGGACCCAACAAAGTTCTTATTATGGGGAGGGAGGGGAAGAGAAGGGTAATTCCATTTGTTTTTTCATTGTCTGCGGCATATTTTGTCTGATACCCTTTGGGGCATTTTTTTCTAATTTTTGCAATCCTAGTTGTATTGCACTGTTTACTTGATGTCTCATCTCTTTGACTGAATTGTTTTACAACGTGTAATTTTTCTTGAGTCCCAGTGAGAAAGGCGGGTTCTAAATGAAGTAAGTAGATAAATCAAATTTTAAGGTGGGCTAACATCATAAGAATGTATTAGGAGGTCTCACAGTCCACATTTCTTCTTTCTCTTTTATTATGGTTAGCAGCAGATGACATTTGGCCTCTCGCATTTCTCTCTTTTTGAGGTGAGTTTTCTTCCATCACTTGTAATAGCCAAGCGGCATCTTTAAGATCAACAAAGCATGCACACAAAAGCTTATACCCAGAATTAAACTTTGTTGGTCTTAAAGGTGCCACTTAGGTATTTCAAGTGATGGAAGAAACCTCACCTCAAAGAGAGAGAAATGTGAGAGGCCAGATGTCATCTGCTGCTAACCATGATAAAAGAGAAAGAAGAAATGTATCTGAGGAAATGTGCGCATGCACACAAAAGCTCATACTTTGAATAAAACTTTGTTGGTCTTAAAGGTGCCACTGGACTCAACCTTTGTTCTATGTCCATTTTTGCTCAAAAAGCTTCTTGCTCAAAAAGCTTATGATAAAATAAATAAAAACATAAAGTCATCTTTGCATGGGAAGAAGTGGGCTCTAGTTCAGAAAAGTTTATACTGGAATAAAATTTTGTTCAGTCCACAAGACTCCTCTTTTATTTTAACTCCATGAGATGTCTGGTTTTGGGGACACCTTTTAGTGTTTCTGGTTTTGGGAGGCCAAAACCTCTTTCTTTTTTCACGGGTCACACAGTAAACCGGAGTGTCTCACACTGCTGCCTGACAGGCACACATCCAATATGTTGGGGGATGGGGAAACCATACAGACATTAGGAATTACAGCTGTTTTGAACGCCTGCCTGTCAGAAAGAAACACGGAAGTGGAGCATTTAAAAATGCCCGACAATCTCCCTCCATCCGTAAAGTGCCACGGCCTCCCCCTACCCTAACCCGCTCCTGTACATATCTTCCCCGCCCTCACAAATACCCTCCACACGCAAAATGGCGAGTGGTTGGGGCTCCCCGAAGGAGGGGTGTGGCTTCCTCGAGGCCCCGCCCCCTCTCCTAGCTCCAGGCCAGGGGACGCACCAGACGTAGCCCTCCTTCCCCCTCCCTCCACCCATCCACCATCCCCCCCCCGCAGCGGCGCGGCGACGTCCGCTCTGCCGGCGGCGGCACGTACGGCGGCGGCTAGCGGCCGTGCGCTCTGAGCGCAACCCCTTCCCCTCACCCCCACGCACTCTGCGTCCACGGCCGGCCTCTCCCAGCTCCCGTAGCGCGGCGGCGCCCTCCGTTCCCCCCCCCCCTTACCGTCTCCGAGAGCAGCAGAGTCCGGGGCTGAGGTGGGGGGATGGGAGAAAGGAGTGAGCATGCGCAGCAGCTACACGGACTCGGCCGCCAGCACTTCCGGCCGCCTCCTGCCTTAAAGGGGCCGCCAGCAATAGCGCCGAACCGCCTCCGTCGCCCCTTCTTGGGGAATGAGTTATACCGTGGCGTATAGCGGGTGATACTCAGGTTCGATTCCCAGCATCTCCAGTGAAAAGAATCCCACGAAAACTAGGCAGGAGAGACAGGATGATTTCGAGTCAGCCTGGTGTGGATAGAATGGAGATCCAGGTTCGAATCCCCCACTCTGCCATGGAAACTCGCTGGGTGATCTTGAGCCAGTCATACACACGCTCACTTTAACCTACCCGACAGGGTTGTTGTGTGGATACAGTGGAGGCGAGGAGGACGATGTGTGCTGCCCTGATTTCCTTAGAGGAGAGGCGGGGTTAAAATGTAATAATTAGATGCCTTGAACAAATATGTCGTGTGCTAGGTAGAGGCGGCTGTCGCTGGCGGTTGCTTTTTCGTATGAAGCGGCCTTCTGCCGAGCGAGGCAGAGCTTTGGACTACCAACATTAGTCTTGTCTACTCTCGCCGGCAGCAGCTCTCTGGGGTCTCAGGCAGGAAGTCTTTCACCGACTAGTTGATCCTGGGGACTCAACCTGGGACCTTCTGTATGCAAAGCAGATGCTCTCCCGCCGAGTCAGGCCTCCTGCATAGGGGAGGGGGCAGTACCTCAATGGTAGAGTAGGTGCATTTCATGCAGAAACTCCTATTAAAAAGGGGATCTTGGGAAGCATTGAAAGACCAATGCATGGTCCTCTCCTTGGACACTCTGGGTATCTGTTGTTTAAAATCAGGTGCCCTGGGTCCAGTTTGGATCAAGATCACAAGGGGGGGGGGGGTTAACCCTTCCATATCATTTTTCCAGTCTCACTACTTGTCCCATTTTTAGAGGGGTGAGATGTTTTTGTCAATATCTTGGTCTCTGTGAGCCCTGCCTGTGACCTTCAGTTGTCCATCTTCGGCATTCTCAGCCCTCCAATGGTCTTCTGCTTGAGAAAGAGGATTTCTGGTATTAATGGGATTTCACATGTAATAGGACTTCACGCCAGAATTTGTGCTGATGGTGATATGCAAGTAATGATGCCAGATTTTCAGTTATGGGGATTTTTGAGAATGTGCCTTTTGTTGGGCATTAAAGTAACAGCCACTCATATGTGTGATCTGATATGATGGATTTTATGGTTTGCTGTGCCATTTTAGAATTGTTAATAAAAATAAATCTGACAAAATGGGCTCTGGCCTATAAAAGCTTTTTTAAAAAAATGCTACAAACTTCTTTGTTACATATGTTTTGTTAGCATTATTGAATGAAAGTAGTTTTAGAACTATGCTGCTTTCATTTAATGCACCCAGTGTGCGCACAAAGGCAGCTCTGAGTTCAGTAAAATCTACCCTCTGCATATTCTGTTGGAAGTAGTACATCTTTTAGGATTAGTCAATGGGAAGGGGAATTCAAATGTTAAATCAGTTGCTCATAAAACTTTTCCAAAGGCACGAGGATTCTTATTAACTATATTTAACTGCGTGAATGTTTTAATATTTAATTCTTATCCATGCCAAGGATGTAGGTGTTCAGTTTAACTTACTAAGGCATTTCTGGACGTCTAAGGGGTAACAGATCAAGCTGGATAGCTGTGTTAGTCCATCTGTAGCAGTAGAAAAGAGCAAGAGTCCAGTAGAACCTTAAAAAGGTAAAGGTTCCCTTGCTCGAAAGCCAGTCGAATCCGACTCTAGGGTTGCGATGCTCATCTCCGTTTCAAAGCCGAAGAGCCAGCACTGTCCGAAGACGTTTCCATGGTCATGTGGCCGGCATGACTAAACACCAAGGCACACAGAATGCTGTTACCTTCCCACCTAAGTGGTACCTATTTATCTACTTGCAATTTCGTGCTTTCGAGCTGCTAGGTTGGCAGGATCTGGAACTAGAGACGGGAGCTCACTCCATCATGCGGCACCCGGGTCTTGAACTGCTGAACTACTGACCTTCCACAGCCTGCAGTTCAGCGTCTTAACCACTTGAGCCACCGCAGTTTAAACCTTAAAGACTAACAAAATATGTGGCAGGGTATGAGCTTTCGTGAGCCACTGCTCTCTTCTTCAGATATATATCAGGGGTGCCAAACTCACGAAAGTTCATACCCTGCCACATATTCTCTTCAAGCCAGCCATTTTGATAGGTCTAGGGCAGGAATCCCCAATCTTGTTAAGCCTTTGAGCACTTTTGGAACTTGTAGAAGAGGGACTGGGTGCCACCACAAAATGGTTGTCATAGGGGTGGGGGGTAGTTAACCACAAACTATCAGGAGGTTCGAAGCCTAGGGTATTCTGATCATGGAGGCAGCTGTTTCCCAGATAGATGCTTCCTGCAAGTACAAAGGTGACAACTTCTATGCTGTTCTGAAGCACCTTCTGCTCTAATGACAGAGCAGGGGTGCCAAACTTTTTAAAATGTTGGTGCGCCTTTGAAATTTTGGAGCAGAGTGACAAGGGCCACTACAAAATGGCTGCCACAGGAGGCAGAGCCAAATACAAAATGGCTGCCACACAAGGTGGAGCCAAGCACACACACATATGAAGACAAATTATGGGAAATACACTGAAGAAGCCCAAGTAGAGGAAGAGAGGTAACACACACAGAGAAGAAAACAACCATTATGGGCAAGAGAGGATTAAAAAAAAAAGGAGGCCAAAGTGGGGAAAGGGGTGGTCCGTTGCTCTGGTGCTTCCTACACTCCCACCAGCTCTCTACTGAGCTGTGGGCCCTGTTTACATGACCATGGATCTTTCTTCAGTGAGTGATGTGGAGGATCCAAATGAAAGCCCCCTTTATTTGTATGAAGGCAGCCTGTTACTGGTTCTGCATTCATAATGGCCCCACCCATTTTCCTGAAGCATGTGGCAGTCACGTAGGGGAGTGCTTGTGGGCGCTGTAGCACCTATGAGCATCATGGGAATCCAGACACAGAAGAAAGTCAGGATTGTCTCCTCTTGAGGCAGAGATGATTGCAGGACAAAAGAATTGAGCACCAGGAAACACATTGACAAGCCACAAGGCAGGAAAGAAGCAAACAAAATTTTGGTGTTCAGCCACAGCAATGAGTTTGGCCTGTCCTGACAAATGCCTGAACATGCTATTACAGAGACCACACAACAGCAGAAAAAATTTCAGCGTGGAAGAGGGGAGGGAAGCCTGTGATAATGTCATAGTTTAATCAATGTTACAGCTGGACACATTTTTTACAATAGGAAAGAAACTCTCTGCCATGGGAACTACGGTTTGATGCAGTTTCTGGTTGTCGTTTCAATTTGTCCATTTCCGCCATTTCCAAAATTTTTCTTAGAATTTCTTCTTGACGGTGTTTCTGTTCTTCTCCAATATTTAGCATAAAGTATTCTAGCAGTTGTAGTCAAATGCAGTATAAGATAAGAATCAATTTTTTTACAATTTTCAGGTAAGATATTCAACAAAAATATTTCTGGAGCAAAGGGTACAGAACATTTTTAAAAAATTTTGTAACATTTCATGAATCCAAGCCCAGTATTATTATTTTTTTTTGCTTTATCACATAACCACAACATATGGTTAAAAGATCCGACATTATTTTGACACTTCCAACATACCTTTGAGCAATTAGGGTAAAACTTAGCCAATTTATCAGGCGTAATATACCATCTATAAAACATCTTATAAATATTTTCCTTATCTGAAATTGCTTTTGTAATTTAATTTTTTCCTCCACTCTTGTGACCATTGGTCCAGCTCAGTGCTATGACCTAAGTTTTGTGCCCACTTTATCATAACATTTTTAACAACTTCATCTTGGGTCTTATTTTCTAAAAGCAATGCATAAATTTTCTTGATAAGTTTTTCATCAGCATACAACAATATCTTATCTATTTCTAATATTTTCTCATAAATGCCTATTGGCTTATCTTTGCTGTATCTTGATTCAATTTGCATTTTTTGCCACCATGTTAAAGTTTCTATTGGTTTCAATTCATTTCTACTATCTAATAAATCTTCATATTTTAGGATTGTTTCTTCCTGAAGTAAATTAGGATTTGTAAAGGCTTCTAATGGAGCAACCCATTTTGGATTCTTAGTGTAAAAGTTGTTTTTAGATTCTTCCCATACCTTCAGTAAAGAGGATCTAATAAGATGTTGTTTAAAATATTTGTGAGTATTTGCCCTCCCGTACCATATGAAGGCGTGCCAACCTAACAAAAGATCATGACCTTCTAATTTCAGAAGTATTGTATTTTCTAAAGTAATCCAGTCTTTTAACCGTGTCAAAGCCACTGCCCTATAGTAAAGCAGCCAATCTGGTAATGCAAACCCAGCTCTCTCTTTGGCATCTTGTAGTGCTGTAAGCTTTATTCTTGGTTTCTTACCTTGCCAAATAAATTGTATCATCATTTTATCAAGTTCTTTAAAGTATTTTTTGGTTTTGAAGAATAGGTATTGTTTGAAATAGAAAGATCAATCTTGGTAATATATTCATTTTGATAGTGGCAATTCTTCCCATTAAGGATATTTGAAGGTTTTTCCATTTTTCCAAGTCTTTCTTAATTTCTTTCATAAATTCCATATAATTGTTTTCCACAAAGAACTACATTTGTTTGTTATGTTTATTCCTAGATATTTAATCTTCTTTTGAATTTCCAGACCTCCTAATTGTTGCAGCTGGTGAGCTTGAGGTTTGGTCATGTTTTTAATAAGCATTTTTGTCTTTTTACAATTAATAATCTTGCAGGGAACTTAACAATTGTTTAATAGAGCTCACTGGATTCTCTACAATAAATACTAATCATCTGCAAATGCTTGAAGCTTATATTGTTCTCCTCTTAGTCTGAGACCTTTAATTTGTACGTCAGCTCTAATTGCATCATTTAAAATTTCAAGAAAAAATAGGGGCGGGGTCAACGACACAACGATGGCAGATGTCTTTCCCAGCTCTCTGGGGAGGCGTACCGCACAGCAGTGAGGGGGAGAGGCGCAGCTGGCTCTGCGCTTCCATGGGAGTTCAGGGAGAACTTCCAAGCCATAGGGCTTTGAGGGTGAGCCTCTTTTCCTGCGAACGGCAGGGGAATGGAGGATCCCCTCCACCCTGACAGTCCCTCTCGCTGACTGCGTCCTCTTAGCGAGGCCACAAGCTGTGTCGAGCCGATCAAGCACAGGAGATCTAGTGGAGGAGTGATTAAGAGCTAGGTCAAGATAAGACCAATAATGAATGTGAGTTAAGGAGTGAACTGTGAGTGAAAATGAGCGATTTGTCTTCAGAAGAGAAAATCCCCTCCCCCTCAAAGGAAAAACTTTCTGAGCGATAGCATGCTGAGAGAGGGACGCCTCTCAATGCATTTGCATAAACAAGGAGGGGGAGGGAGAGAGAAATGATTGTAAACGGATACATGAAGTGAAATCCCCGCCCCCCCCCCCCCAAACCCCTCACACGTGTGGGGGGGGGGCTCTTTTAGC
>NW_015174874.1:88376-124993 GCF_001447785.1 Gekko japonicus | reverse complement strand
CGAAAGAGGCTTAAGACTAGCGGTTCTATTCCTTTGGATGGAAGAAGATTGTGCTGCAGTGAATGTCTAAAAAGATATCAAGAATTTAGAGAGTTTTAGTATAGATGTAAAGGCGGAAGGACTTTGCAAATTGCCTTTATGAAATGAGCTGGAGGAGATGCTCAGGAAATCTTCTCATAACAAGTAACAATCTAACATAAAAGCTTAGAAAGACAGGATCTCACAAAGTATATTGTTTATTAACAGCCTTTTCTTTTACTAACAGCATTTTAACAGGGAATGATCTCCTAACCTTGGGTTTTTAGTTTTCTTTCTCCCTAAAATTGTAGTCTCCCTATCCCCATTTTTTCTTGGTAGTTTATGTAGTATTATATATTTTTTAAAAATCCCCTCCAGGGGCTTAAAAAAAAGAAGAAAAAATAGAGGTGAAAGGGGACATCCTTGTCTAATTCCTTTATGTATCTCAATATTTCATGATAAATCTCCATTGATAAGAACCTTGGCTTGTTGTTTAGTATAAATTGCTTTGATCATTGTATAAAATTCAATACCAGCTTGAGAATTTAAAAGTAGTTCAAACATAAAATTCCATCTGACGTTATCAAAAGCTTTTTCTGCATCTAAAAAACTAGCATTTGTTTCTCTGGGTGGGCTTCATAATATTCTGGAACATTCAATATAATTCTTACATTGTTTCTAAGTTGTCTTTTGGGAAGAAAACCTGCTTGATCTCTGTGAATGATTTGAAAAAGATCTCTTTTCATTCTTGCAGCTAAAATAGAAGCATAAATTTTATAATCCACATTTAACAAGGAGATTGGTCTATAGTTTTTAATTTCTTTTTCATCTGAGTTTTGCTTATGTAGAAGTGTTATCAAAGCTTCATTCCAAGATTCTGGAGTTTCCCCTTCAGTTATTATATTTTCTATAACAGCTTTTAATGTCCGTATCAGTTGAGCTTCAAAGACTTGATAAAATTCCGCAGGAAATCCATCAGGGCCTGGTGGGTTTGCCTTTTTTGTTTTTTCCAATGCTTCTGTCACTTCAGCAAAAGATATTAGGTCATTTAATATTTTCCTTTGATCTTCTGTAAATATTTTGATTTTATGGGTTTCAAAATATTTTTTTAATTTGTTCCTGTGTTGCTTCTCTTTTCATGTATAAGTTTTCATAGTATGATTCAACAATTTTCTTCAAATCTTCCAATTTATTTCTTCTCCCATATTACTTTTAAGTGTTTTATGTACCTTTTTTCCTTTTCTTTACATAGCTTATAAGCTAGTCATCTAGTTGGTTTATTGGCATTTTCAAAATAATTTTGTTTAGCGTACATCCCCCCCCCCCATTTCCTGTGTTAATAGACAGTTCATTTGATGTTGCAAGAGTGTGAGTTTAATTTTTATCTGTTCAGTTGAAGAGTCCTGTTTCATCTTTTCTTCCTGTTTTCTAATCTGGTCTTGGATCTGGAAATATTTTACTGACCTGTTTTTCCTGACGTATGCCAATTCTCTAATTATCCATCCCCTGGCATAGGCTTTGAATGTGTCCCAAACAGTCCTGATGGAAATTTCTGGTTGCATGTTTTGTTCAAAAAACATTTGGAATCCTTTTTTGGATTCTCTTACAAACTTTTCATTCTTTAAAATAGAAGTATTCAGTGACCATCTGGTTTTTTGTTTTTTTGGGTATCTTGTATTTCAAGCATGATCGGATTGTGGTTTGCAAAGGGTGCTGGTAAAATTTCCGCTTCTAATATGTCATTTGTCATTGTTGTAGAGATTCAGTACATATCTATTCTTGACCAAGACTTATGCCTTGCTGAATAGAAGGTATAGTCTTTTTTGTGTGTATTTCTCACTTTCCAGGCATCCAAACAATTGTTTTCTTCTGCTAAGTTGAAGGAATGTAGAAGGAAGCTCATTTCCTTGTTTCCGTTTTCCAGTAGAAGTTTTTCTGTCTGAGATTCTGTCAAAAACAGTGTTGTAATCTCCAATCATGCACATTTCATCAAAGTCCTGTTTTGAGATCAGTTCCTGTAGGGTTTTATAAAATTTCTCCTGGTGTTGATTTGGTGCATAAATATTTATAATGAGAGTCTTTTTCCCTTGTCTTTGTATTTGCACCAATAAAATAGCTTTCTTTCCACCTCTCCCTCCCTCCCTCATCTATCTTTCCACTTTCTTTCTTTCCACCTTTCTCTCTCTCTCTTTCTCCCCTCCACCTCCATCTAAAGTTATCAGTTTAATATTAATAAAAGCAAATTTGCATATTTTTCAATAAAAACGTGTGTAATATTTGCTCATGTCTTGTGGCTCTTAAACATCTGACATTTATTCTATGTGGCTCTTATGTTAAGCAAGTTTTGGCCACCCCTGGTATAAATGAAGCAAATAAATAAATGCAACATAGGCCTACCTGCTGTTCAGTGACTGTGTCAGAACAAGCGAGCAGCCCCACAATCTATTGCCACCTGTTTACCTAGATAGTAGATCTAGGTAAGGTACTTCACTGACCCCCACCCCACCCTACCACTAACCTCTATGTCCATTTCTGCTGCCACCATTCAGAGCTTTTCTTTATGCTGCTCCTCTGAATGGTAGGATTAGCTTAACTGAAGCTTACTGTAACATCCCAGTTTAGGAGGAAAATCTCTCTGCACAATTCCCACAGGCATGAGAGGTTAACAAGATCCTCTTAACCAGTTTCTTTATAAAGAAACAATGTGTGATGGAGAACAAATAAAATATTCAAGCCTGTAATTACTGTTTTAAAAAGCAGTTTTAGCAAACAGGAGCCAAGTGGATTGATTCCAAAATTACCATATAAGCTTCTTCAAACATCCTTCTAACCTGTTCAACGGTATCTTATTGTGATACTCGAATAGTATCAAAAACTCAAAAAATAGAACTCAAAATCTTTCTGAAGTCTATTCAGTGGACCTTACTCCCAGGAATGTTCTTAGAATTACACTGTAGAATAGCCTGAACTGCCAACTTTAACACTTTACATACAGTCCTGTTTTATACACTGAAAAACTTTCTGTAACTCCTGCACCATTTCTCAGGCAGACATTTTTCAGTTGTCATCTTTCAGATAACAGTCCCCCCCCCCCCCCCCGCACATAAACATGCTAAAAAGTTGCGGGGCTGCCCCTTTGGCCAAGCACATCCCAGTTCTTAATGCACTCTATTTTGGCAATTTCTAGTAACATCTCAGTTTTTACTCTAAATAAGCATATTTAAATGAAAGTGTGTGTTTCAAGCATCTAAAACCAATATAAAATTGTATGATTAAGCCATTTAATCAAAGTGATCAGTGTCTTACCAAAAGTAAAACAAGCATGTTAACACACTTTTCCTGTCCAAACTATATAGAACTTGAATCAAGTGACATTAAGCTCAGTGAGCAAGTTGCATTGCATCTCTTCTTTCCAAAGTAGTCCGCAAACTGTTGTTGGAGACACTGTACTTTGGTCAGAAAATGGGGTGGGGGGGAGCTTATCAGACACATTGTGACAAATTTAATGGCCACATGATGGCGCCAAAGGCCACCTCACATACCGGGTGTTGCACCTAACAGGTTTACAAAAAATAAGCCTTTCCCGAGCTTTTTCATGCGGCTATTTAAATAGATTCCTCCAAATACTAGTCATTCAATAAAAGGAATCTCAGGAATCAAATAATGTTTTTTGTTTTTTTTTAACGAAAAGAGATGGCTAAACCACATCTGTCTAAGGGTGCGTTCTGACGTGCGGTTTGATCTGGTGTTGTGACAGTTCAGCAACGGATTTTATATGCACGATCACACAGTCAACATTTGCCTCCCATCCCCAGCTGTTGGTTTCTGGATCAAAACCCCTTTAACCCGGAGTATTTTGTTACCAGGTCCCAAAGTGGTGTTTTCTCAATTCTCCCGTTTAAAGCTGCATTTTCCCCTGTGTGATCGCTCCTCCGGTGTCAATCCACTTCTGGTTTAAACCCCCTCCCCGCTCGAAAGCTGCCCGAGGCTTCCGCTTTTTGGCTGCCTTTTTTTTTTTTAGCGTCGGCAGTGCGTGCATACCATGTTTAGAAAATCGACATTTAAACGGCCACTTGTTTTAGAGTTTAGATGAGTTCGGGATCTCATGGAGGCCATTTTCAGGTCAAACGTTTAAAGGGAAGTCTTTTCTTGGAGGGGTTGGATTGATTTGCCCTGGTGGTTCTGCACATGCACCATGGTAGTTTCACCCCCCCCATTCTACGTATGAGCACCTATGCGCATGCGCAAACTGAGAAAACATTTATAAACTCGCCGACACACGCTCCCGCATGTCGGTAGTATAGACGCCGGGGAGTGACGTGACTGTGTGGTGAGGCGGGATAAGGGAGGTAAGTGTGTGATCACGATTATCCAGATCAAATATAATCCGGTTAGAACTGGAGCTGTTTAACCCGCTCTCAGCACGCCATCTGACCACACCCTGTGGTTTGTATTCATTTTTATCGTCCTAATTCCAACTGAGGCAGGTATATTAAAAGGAGACACAGATGTCGGTAATGACTTACGGATATATTTCGGTAATGACTTACGGATATATTTCAGCGTGCTGATTTTCACGTACCGTTAGTTAACCCTAAATGGGGTGTATCTTAGAATTTTTGTCCCACTATGATTGTTAAGATGAAGCCAGATGCTGCAGGTTTCACATTACAGAGGTTCAGAAGAAAAATCATAAGAACATAAGAGAAGCCAATGTTGGATCAGGCCGATGGCCCATCCAGTCCAACACTCTGTCACACAGTGGCCAAAAATACCAGGTGCCATCAGGAGGTCCAGCAGTGGGGCCAGGAAACTAGAAGCCCTCCCACTGTTGCCCCCCCCCCAAGCACTAAGAATACAGTGCATCACTTGCCCCAGCCTGTGATTTCCTTTTGCAGGGTAGAATCGGCTTTTGCAGGGTAGAAATGCACGGTCTTTTGCTTCAGGGAAGTCTCCTTGTCCCGGGGTGGGGAACGCTAGTATCGGTGGAACAGACATCTGGGATCAAACCCTTTCGGTTTCCCAGGGACTGAACCTAGGAGCTTCCCCATCCAAGGATTGGTGTAGTGCAGGGGTGGCCAAACTGTGGCTCCCAGCAGGGAGGCTGGGGAAACGAAGGGGAGGCATGCCTCCCCGATCAGTCTTCCCTTCTCCAGCCAGTGTTCCCCTCCCTGGGTAGGCTTGAGGTGCGTGTGTGGGGGGAGCAGAGAAAGAAAGCAACTTTAACTTTAAATGCATTCTCAAAGCTCCCTCCCCAAACTGCCAGCTGGCTTGGAGAAGGCATTTGTCTCTATAAATCCCTTCGCCAAGCTGGCTGGTGGGGGGAGGGGGGAGGCTCGGAGGACATATTTAATGTTGCTTTCATTTCACCTCTCCTCCCTCCCTCCCTCCATTTTTTTGCTTTCTTTCCACCTTTCTCTCTTTCACCTCCCTCCCTCCCCCATCTATTTGCTTTCTTTCCACCTCTTTCATTCTATCCCCCTTTCTCTTTCTCCCTTCCTTTCTCTCTTTCTCTTCCTTCCTTTCTCCCCCTCCCTCATCTATTTGCTTTCTTTGTTTCTCTCTCTCTCTTTTTCTTTTCACCTCTTTCATTCTTTCTTTCCACCTCTCTCTTTTTCTCTCAGACAAATAAATATCATTAGCAAACAAATAAATATCATTGGACAAATAAATATAATTACCAATATCTTTTTTACCCTTTTTGTTTTTAATTTTGGCAGTATCATCTAATGTTAATAAAAAGCAAATGTGCATATTTTTCAATAAAAACGTGTGTAATATTTGTTCATGTCTTGTGGCTCTCAAACATCTGACGTTTATTCTACGTGGCTCTTATGTTAAGCAAGTTTAGCCACCCCTGGTGTAGTGGTTAGGAGAGCGGACTCTAATCTGGGAGAACCAAGTTTGATTCCCCACTCCTTCACATGCAGCTGCTGGTGTGACCTTGGGTCAGTTACAAGTTCTTTCATAGCGGTTCTCTCATGAGCAGTTATCGAAAGAGTTCTCTCACAGGGTGTCTGTTGTGGGGAGGTGAAGGGAAAGGAGACTGTAAACTGCTCTGAGACTCTTTCAGGTAGTGAAGGGCGGGGTATAAATCCAATCTCTTCTCTTCTTCCATGAGGCAGGGACCCTTCCCTAAATGCCATCATTTAGCAGGTAGGTAGGTTAACCCTGTCCTGAGTGAAAAATTATTTCTTTTTGCCTGTCATAGTGGACAGCTCAATGAAAGTGTAAACCCAGTGTGCTGCAGCCCTGAAAAAGGCAAACTGTTATCTGGGACTTTTCAGTTTAGAAAAGAGATGGCTAAGGGGAAACATGGTAGAGGTTTATAAAACTGCACATGGGAGAGAGAGAGTTGACAAAGATAAATTTTTCTCCCTCTCCCAGAATACAAGAACTCAAGGGCATCCAATGAAATTGATGGGCAGTAGGTTCAGGATGGACATATGGGAATACTTCTTTACACAGAAAGTGATTAAGATGTGGAATTAGCTGCCATTGGATATAGTGAAGGCCCCAGGAATAAACAGCTTTAAAGGGGGATTAGATCGCTTCATGGTGGATGTCTATCAGTCGCTACTAGTCATGGCAACTGAGGGGAACCTCCACATTCAGAGGCACTAAGCCACTGAATCCCAGGCCTCTATGTCCTGTTGTGGGCCATCCAGAGGAAGTGGTTGCTCAGTGTGAGGCAGAATGCTGGACTAGAAAAACCAATGGTCTGATCCAGCTGGGCTGTTCTTGTGTTCTTAAGTCCTGCTGGCAATTTAGGTGGGTTTTAAAAGAGAAGGAGAGTCAGTGTGATGTGATGGGTAAGAGTGTTGGACTAGGATGCTGGGAGGCCGAGCTTCGAATCCCCCCTCTGCCATAGAACATTGCTGCTTAAACTTCCTCCTTCAGACACAGGGTTGTTGTGAGGATAAAATCCCAGCCCGCCGCAGCCCCCGGGCCCGTTTCTTGGGATCGCCGCTTCCTTAATAGGTCAGCAAACAGCGGGAGAGCGCTCGGGGAATGCCTTGTTGGTGATTGGCTTTCCCTCCGGGCCAGTGGCCGGGGAAGGCTCGGCGACCGCAGCCAATAGGGGCGCGGGGACTGGCTCTCGGGCGTGCAGAGGCGCTTCCACGGAGTAGCAGGGGTGAGCGGCGGAGCGGCGTGGGGCTGTCAGGATGCGCCCCTGGCTCGGCGCCCCTGGGCTGCTGCAGCTGCTCTTCCAGCTGTTTCGGCGGCTGGATTTCTCCTGGGCCGGCGGCCAGACGGGTAAGTCGCGCAGAGGAGGCTGGAGTTCTTGGATGGGACGGGAGAGAAGAAGTTAAACTGGGGGAGGGCAGGGGGGGGGGGCACTAGGTGTCTTGTGGCGTCTTCCGATTGTTTATTCCAGCAAACTTTTTTTCGTGCCCACTTGAACTAAGGGCAGATTATACCTGTTGAAATGCAGTCTGCACCTCTTGCCTTGATGCTTTCACCGAGAAATGTCGCGGGCACTCTGTCCACTCCGATGCTATTTCCGTATCAGCCTGCTCTGCAGAGCCGGCAGGAAAGTTTATGGAGGAACAAAATCTGATGACTGGTTAAGATTTTCGGTTATTTCGAGACTGATACCCGCTTTTCTCCACAGTGGGACCCAAAGCTGCAACAATGTCGTCGCCCCTAATTTTTTTCCTCACACCAACCACCACAATCCTGCTAGGTCCTAGTCTCTCTAGCCGCTGTACCAGCCAGGCTGTCTCTTTCAGTCTTTAAAATGCCCCAAGACTCCTGTTTAATTTTGCTGCAACAAAGTAATTAGCGGACTCCTGCTGGAGTTATCAGTTCCCCACCCCACAAAATAGTGGAAGCTCAAGCCCGTAAGCAGACACATAATGCTGGGGTGCCAAGATCCAGTTGAATGTGCCATTTCTGTGCCACATCCACAAAAGGCATCCATATCTGGAGGCTCTATATACCCAGCAGATTCTATTCATGTTGTTGTTCAGTCAAGTACGACTCTTCACGACCCCATGGACCACATCACACCAGGCCCTCCGCTGTCCCCGGAGTGTGCTCAACTTCATGTTCATTTCTATTCATAACTACATGCAGTTCCCACCCTCAGGGTAATATGGTTGCTACTTGGGGTCAGGGCAAATACAAATAGCAATACCAAGGTGTTGGATGTATTACCCATTTGTTATATATACAAAAAAAAATGGATACCAAGTTTCCAAAAAATTTGATCCTGGCCCACACCTGATCTATGCCAGGCCTCTCTTTGCTCAGCTCCTCCCCTTTTCCACCTCCCCTTCTGCAACTCTTTTACAATAAGGTAAATGTCTTTCTTTCTTTCTGAGGAAGTGAGCGCTGACTTGTGAAAACCCGTACAGGGTGGAATAAACGTTATAGAACACAATTTAAGTCCCGTGGCACCTTTATGACCAACAAATTTTAATTCTGGGCATAAGCTTTTGTGTGCATGCACACTTCCTCAGATACATTGAAACCGTTTTCTTCAAGCCGTACATATAGGTGGAGAGAGGGTGGGGGGGTTGGTTGCCAGGAAGGGCTAGTTAGAGTCAAGTTGCATAAGTAACTGGGTGACAAGTATAGCTGAGATTGGATTAAAGCAGATAGTAAGACCTGTGAATGGCAGCAAATTGGCATACAAATACAAGAGTTAACAAACAGATGTCAGAACTAAGTTGGAATCCAGTCGCACTTCCAAGACTTGTTGTTCAGTCGCACAGTCAAGTCCGACTCTTCGCGACCCCATGGACCAGATCACGCCAGGCCTTCCTGTCTTCCGCCGTCCTCTGAAGTTTGCTCAACTTCATGTTCGTTGCATCTATGACACTGTCTAACCATCTCATCCTTTGCCGTCCCCGTCTTCTTTGACCTTCAGTCTTTCCCAGCATCAGGGTCTTCTCCAGTGAGTGCTCCCTTCTCATTTGGTGGCCAAAGTATTTGAGCTTCAGTTTCATTATCTGGCCTTCCAGGGAACAGTCAGGGTTGATTTCTTTTAGGATTGACTGATTTGATCTTCTTGCGGTCCAAGAGACTCCAAGACTAACAAAGTTCAATTTTGGGTATAAGTGAGAACTGAGAGACTTAGCATGTGTAGATGCACACTTCTTCAGAAACATTGAAACTGATTTCCTCAATAATAAAAGAGTTAACAATAGATGTGAGAACTGAGTTTGAGTCCAGTGTCACCTTTAAGTTTAATGCTGGGTATAAGTGAGAACTGAGTGACTAAACATGTGTAGTGAGATAAGAACCCGATACCTCTGTTATCTCTGTGGTCCGTATGGCTGGGAAAGATGCATAAGCCCACCTTTCTGCATTTCTTATCCACACCTGTGCCATGCCTTCATGTTGAACAGCTGGAGTTCTTCCACTGTATTGAAAATATAATTATTTAGGTATTTTATACTACTTTTCTGCCCAGTGGGGACCCAAAACACTTTACAGCATCATTCTCTCCTCCTCCATTTTATTTTCACAACATCAGCCCTTTGAGGTAGGTTAGGATGAGAGAGTGATTGGCCCAAGGTCACCCAGTGAGCTTCCAGGGCAGAGTGGGGATCTGAACCTAGGTCTCCCGGATCCTAGTCCAACTCTCTAACCACTACACCATGCTGGCTCCTTCATTAAAGAGATTTTGAATTAATCTCTGTTCTTTCCTTTCTTTTTTACGGCTCTCCAGTTCTATATTTCTTTTCCATATCTATACGATGAAAGCTAGATTTACACCTGTCTGGCAAGATGTCTCTCTTATTTAGTTAGAAAGTGTATACTCTACTACTCTATTATTAAGGCAACATCTCTCTCGCACACACACTTAAAACCAAAACAGAAATGGAATCATGACATTCTGACCACTGGGCTTTGCAGATGTGTGCACACAAAAAAGCAATGAGGCTAAATATAAAGCTCTTCCTGGGCCAAGCCCTGTTGGCAAAAGTGTGCATCCTTTAAGTCACATGGAAGACCTAATAAAGCAAGGGAAGGATGTTACCTTTATTGTTTATTGACTTAAAGGATTGTTATTCTGCCTTTTGTTCTGAGGGGGGCAGGACATTCAAAGTGATTTCCCATAGTTTTGGGGGTTTTTAAAACACAAAATTATATTAAAAATGCAGCAGGACAGCAGCAATAGAAACCAATACAAATGCACCAAATTGCAATGTCAGGAACATTTTTTAAAAAAAACAAAGCAGACATTAGATCACTTTCTTACTATATGTAGGCTGCAGTCCTAAGGATACTCTCCTGGAATTAGGCCCCATTGAATGATATGGGACTTACTACTGAGTAGACCCACTTTGGCTTGCTCCCTTAAAAATTTATTGTAGCCATAACCTTTGCATAACATGATGTGCAATCAATCAAGTTTGTATATATGGTGAATATTAGAACATAAGAACATAAGAGAAGTCAATGTTGGATCAGGCCAATGGCCCATCCAGTTCAACACTCTGCCACACAGTGGCCAAAAGTATCAGGTGCCATCAGAAGATCTATCATGTGTTATCAGTTGTTATTATGGATTAAATATACTACTACTAAAGCCCTGACCAAAGATCTCGTCAGATCTTGAAAGCTAGGCAGAGTCAGCCCTGTTTAGTATTTGGATGAGAGACCACCAAGGAAGTCTAGGATTGCTACACAGAGGCAGGCAATGGCAAACTCCCTCTGACTGTATCTTGTCTTGAAAACCCTACCTACAGGGTCACCATTAGGGTTACATGATGTCCTTTCTTTAGAGGACACATCCTCTATTTGTTAGCATTTGTCTTCTTTTGGGCTCTTTAAAAAAAAACTGATGAAAATGTCCTCTTTTTTGGATTGGAAGGTTAGGAGTATTCCTAGTTAGTAGCAATTATCACAGCTTAGATGGTAGGGGTATTTAAAATGAGATCACATTTTTTTTGCTTTTCAAAATATGGTAACCCTTGTCACCACAAGTCAGCTGAGACTTGACAGCAAAAAATAATAATAATGACAAACTGAGGACCTGTCAGAAATCATGGGAGGGGAGAACAAGTTGGAACTCCCACCCTATTCCCCCACTCCAAAATGTCCCTGGGGTGAAGCATATGCTTAGCATGCTGAAGGTGCCGGTTCAATGCCTGGCATCTTCACTTCAGGAACTTGGGTATCAGGCAGTGTTCCCTCTAAGCTGAGTTAGTGTGAGCTAGCTCACAGTTTTTTAGCCTCCAGCTCACACATTTTTGTCTTAGCTCAGGAAGGATGGCTCCAGAACACACTAATGTATGCAGCAGCCAAACTACCTGCTCACAACTTAAATGCCAGTAGCTCACAAAGTAGAATTTCTGCTCACAGGACTCCACAGCTTAGAGGGAACTTGGGTATCAGGTGGTAAAGAAGTCCTTTCTGTGCCTAAGGCCAGTCAAGAGCAGGCCCGTAGCTACAGCAGGGCATCTCGGGGCTAGGCCCCCTGACTTACTTCCCATCCAGCCAAGGGCCCCCAAGCAGGGCAGGTGTGGGGAAGGAGCTGGGTATTCCTTTAATTCGATTGGACAGTGCCCCCTAAGAAATTTAAATGCTCCCCAACTTAAAAGACCCTGGCAACAGGCCTGGTCAAGAGTGTACAGTATTGAGCCACGTAGGCTCAGGGTCTAATCAGTGTAAGGCAGCATTTGCTTTTATCCCAGTATGCAAACATTCAATAGCATTCTCAACCCTCCCCCAGCCTTACAGCCAGCACATCCCAGTACAGTCCTAAGTAGACATACTTTGATGTGCATTGGAGTCAGTGGGTTTAGAAGGGTGTCATTCTGTTTAAGACTGCACTGTTAATATTCCTCAATGAGGTTTTATCATCCCCAAGTCCTTTGACCCCAGAGGAAATGAACTCTGGATCTATTGAGTTTTACTGTGGAGCCCGAGCACACAGAATAGTAATCTCTTGCTGTTTGATTCTAGATGGTTAACAGCTGGCCAAATCTTTGATTTCTTTCAGTTTTCAATCATTGGGGCAGCCCCTTTTTTAATTCCTCTGTGCTGTGGAATCTGTCGGCTCATTTGCAATGTGGCACACTGAATTTTCTGATCCATGATCAGCTGTCTCACATGACAGTTTAAATATTTGGAAATGCTCCCATGAATCACCCACGCTAAGAGTCATGATCACAAATGCAGAAAAACAAGCTCATCCAAAGACAAACTAGAGAGAAGGAGAAGAAGGAGAAGAGTTGGATTTATACCCTGCCCTTCACTTGGAGTTCCAGAGTGGCTTACAATCTCCTTCCCTTCCTCTCCCCACAGCGGACGCCCTGTGAGGTAGGTGGGGCTGAGAGAGCTCTGAGAGAACAGCTCTGAGAGAACCAGGGCTATTTTTGAGCAGGAACGCACAGGAACGGAGTTCTGGCTGGCTCCTGACTTGGCCACGCCCAGCAGGAACTCATTAGCATAACAGGCCACACCCAACAGCAGAAACACATTAGGATTGGCTACATTAGGGGTGTGTGGCCTAACATGCAAAGGAGTTCCTGCTACAAAAAAAGGCCCTGGGTTTTGACAACAAACATGGTAAACGGAATAAGAAGCAAAAGGTGGGTGTGGCTGGATTAGCACACTTCTGGTAACACAAGGGTGTGGCCTCATATGCTAATGACCTGTGCTGTCAGGGGTGTGGTCTGTTATGCTAATGAGTTCCTGGAGAGAACTGTGACTGACCCAAGGTTCTCCCAGCTGGCTGCATGTGGAGGAGTGGGGAATCAAACGTCCTTCTCCAGATTAGAGTCCGCCACTCTTAACTACTACACCAAACTGGCTCTCATAGAAATGGTGTTGCCATGATCAAGGTGGGGGCTGGAGTTCACCTGGAATTACAGCTGATGTCTCTAGACCTCAGGGATTAGTTTCCCTGGAGGAAATGGCAACTTTGGAAGGCTGACTAGTGTGCAGAAGTCCCAGAGTTGGTATCACATCTCCAGTGAGCTTCCTTCCCCAAACTCTGCCCTCCCCAGGCACCACTCCCAAACCTCCAAGAACTTCTCAGGCTGGAGTTTGCAACCCTACATACAAATGGGGGACTCTCCAAGTACACAGAAAAATATGAAATTGATCAAAAGGGGGGAAATAAACAATGCCAAAAATGGTGTTATGGAGGACTGAGTATGTTCTAGGAATGTTGAGACTAGTTGACAGTTGTTAGCCGAATTGCTTTTTATTTACAGCAATTGGCAATTTATAAATGGGTTCTTGCCAATTTATACCAAGGTCCTGACCCCACCAAGGGTTACCAGTGAAGGATAACGAGGCTGTTGTAGTTAAAATAGATGTCTTTTACTAGAAATAGGTTTCATAGAAACAATACTGATGCACTCACACATTCCATCAAGTTCCTAAGAATTACAGTATGAAATAAGCACGGTTGCATTAGCAGGTAGGGGTGATGGTGGGCGATACTTATCTGTCTTGCAGCTTGGTTGTTCCAATGAAAAATGGAGGGGAAGAAATGGAAACAAAGGGAATCCACACACGACCAGAACCAGCCGGAACGCGTGGGTAGTAGAGGCAAGGGTTGGGGATAGCAAGTGGGATTTAAGAGGGGTAAAAGCAGACAGGCGACTGGTTCTCTCCTTTTATAGGGGGTTCAAGAGGTGGGTGGTAATTGTGCCAACCTCCTGACCCACCTACCTGTTAGTCCGTCCCAAAAACAATCCTATTGGTTGCAGGGAGGGAGGTTACCTAGGAGGGATGGCCAATATTGTAACCTAAAACCTTACCCGAAGTATGGCATCTGGACAGGTGTGAAATCCAGGCGTCAGGATGCTTCCTTGTCATGTTGATGAAGTTGGCAAGTTCCATTGATAACCAAATATCCATCTGGCAGGAAATTCCAGCTCAGGAACAAAGCAGTTACATGGCGATGGGTGATACATGACCACAAGCAGCTTTGCCATGGTGGCTGTTTCTTCCCAAAGTTGTTGTTTCATTGCTCACAATAATGGAGATTTGTGCTTCTTCACCAGGCTGGGCAACTGTGTTGCTGAAACCTTATTTACATGTAAGGTATGTGCAGGCACCCTCTATGTGTGTTATCACAACAGGTGACCTAAAGTGTACAGTTTTCTGAGCCTATGTGTATATGCACAGTCCATGTGTAGCAATAAGCAGTCCATAAAACAAATATCAGGCTTGTTCTCTAACAGTCCCCCCCCTTCATGACTTCATAGTCGCAGATGGAAAAGTCATGAAAACAATATCAGGGACATGTTATCCGTTCTGAATGTCGGATCCAGAGATGTCGTCCGAAGCTCGTCTGGGCGTCGCAGGAAAAAGAAACCCAGATGCCAACTACCTATACTAGCGTTGGGATGGACTTTAAAAATAAAACAATAAAATCTACCCTATGCCAGATTACCGTTAGAACTCCCAAATCCACAGGGCAGACAAGCATAAACCTCATCATGTGACATCATTAATACACATATCAAGTATGTCTATCATGTACATGCAATAAATTCAAAGACGTGTCATTCCATGAAGTCACAGGGAAAAACTTGTAAACATTTCAGAACAGAAAACAACATCTGTAAACTGTATTCCTTTCCCTGAAATCAAGCCTATACAAAAGCAACAGGCTTGCAATTACAAAGAATAAAAATGGAGTATAAACAATGCAAGTATTTACAACCAATACATTCATATTTTATTTACATGAACCTTCGTCCTTTCTCCCATGGCACACGTTTTCCAAGCGTGCTTCTTCAGTTTAAAGTGAAGGAGTAAGGCACTATACATTACAGCTAATAATATACTGCACCAGAAATCTTCACATCTTCAGTTCTTTGGAGAGCAACGGAAATACACGGAAAGGTTCGATCTTCACTTCGTGAAATTCCAGAGGCTCCCGCTCGCTCGATCTCAGCACAGACACTGCACAGTCTTGCCAGAAAGGAAGGGATCGTTTTGGATATTGAGGAGGGGTCTCCCCCCTTGATCCCAAGGCATTATGGGAGTACTCATTTATTAAACTAGACATTTTTATTTAAAATAAACTTGATATTAAAACATAATGCACATTGACTTCACAGTTTGTGGTTTGGTCTCTCAATGAAGGCAGATCAATACACACATAAAAATTACAACAATTACTAAAGAAAGAGTCGAAGAAAAACTCGCTTTGTTGAAAAAGCGGACTAAACCATCTTTCCCCTTTGGAGGAGGGAGACTCTCCCAGTCTGAACCTCAATCTCTGGGTGAATGTAAAAGGAGACCCAGGGTTACTAACGCATGTGTGCGTTAGGTTCGAGGGATCAGGCCGTGGGGAGGGCCCTCGTTCTTTTAAAATGGGGGACTTATGAACCTCCGCAGGGGCGCTGACCAGGTGTACCTGTTTTAACCTGAAGGTTCCCTTCAGGGGACCTTCTTCCACTAAGGTTAAAAGTGCTTGATTGACACTTTGACTTATATGGACCGGCCTCACAGAGGTTGCCAATCCTTATTCAGATTCGAGGGTGGCTACGCATGCAAATGAACGCATAGGCTTAGCATTATGGGAGCTGTATTTTATGGTACAAAGTTACAAATCACCAGAAGAATAGAATTACTTCATCTTCAAAAATAATGCAGAAAAACACTTTACTCATTGGGGGCGCCAGGCGAATACGAAGTTAGGATGAAAAAAAAACAAAATGATCCTCCTAACCTCGGTGAAAGTTGGCAAGCGGAAACAAAAAAAGGATTGGAAACTTGCAAAAATTCAGGCACGGCCTGAAAATTCCTCACTGTCCTGCCAGGTCGGGGAAAGACTACATCTGGGCTCCTCCACTGATAACAGGGAGGAACTGCACACCAGCCATAGCTCAGTCTCTCTGACCTACTGGTGGCACGCAGCGTACCCACAATTGAAAATGTGTGGGGTTAATGGTACCTTGGGTGTGTTTACCCTTCAAGTACCTCCTCTTATATTCCCTGTAGTTCGAGTGGGCCTCAGGCCTCCCAATGTTTGTCACAAAAATAGAAAAACTGAGAAAAAGCAAAACTAAGCCTTTTTCTTTTTGGAAAAAAGCGAAGAATATGGGGAGCGTTTTCAAAAATAAACAAAAATTAAAAATACATGAAAAGAATCTATCCTTCCTATAAGATGCGCTCTTTTCACGGATAAATCAAGGGGATCCTACCTCCTTGCTACAGGACAGTAGGTCTTTCATTGGGAACATTCCCTATGGAATTTCCACGGCTCCGCATGGCTGTAGAGTCCATGGGTGCTCACACAGGTGGTTTTAGTGGATGGTGGGAGTTTGCTCTGGAGAGGGTGAGCTGGAAATAATTTATTAGTGCTGTGCTAATACATTAGTACTTTTCCCTATCCAATTAGTATGTTAGTGACCTAATTATTAGTAATCAGGATTAAGGTTAGTCATAGGGGCTCCCACCTCCTTCACCTGTGCATGTTGAAAAAGGCTTGGCATTGCCGGTTATTGGTGATGCTTCTAAAGCCATGGAGTTCCTTAGCAACGCGGGGGATGGTGACTCCAAAGGAAAATTCCTGCAATAAAAGAATTAATGGGGCTTGGGGGCAATTTTTCCGAATTCCCTAAAATCAAGCCACGCTGTGGTAGACACACAAGCGTAACTCGTCACAGCAAGGTTCCTGCTGTTGCAGGAGTTAACTAGGGCCGGCCCAGCTACTAGGCAACCTAGGCAATTGCTTAGGATACCAGATCTGGATGGGCAACACAACATCATTGTGACAAGGTAATAAATCTTAGCCCATCAACCCAATATGATGACGTCACTTCTAGTTTTTCACCCAAAGTGATGTCATGAATCGGTGCAATGTCAAAGAACTCTCCTCCATCCCCCCTGCCTGTCAATAGGGTTGCCAGCTCTGGATTGGGAAATACCTGGAGGTTTGGGGGGGGGGTTGGAGCCTGCGGAGGACAGGGTTTGGGTAGGGGTGGGACCTCAGCAGGGTATAATACCATAGAATCCACCCTTCGAAGCAGCCATTTTCTCCAGGGGAACTGATCTTGGTAGCCTGGGGATCAATTGTAATAGTGGAAGATCTCCAGATGCCACCTGGAGGTTGGCAGCCCTACCTGTCAAGCGCCAGCAGGGAACTGGGGCCCAGGTTGGGAAGTTTTCTGCCCTAATGAAAACTCCTTCTAATGAAATAGTTTGTGTTAGATGCCTTTTCTAAACAATACTGTTACAGACTATAGTTGTATATGTGTTTGTGATCTTTTAATATTCTGGGTTGATGTTGATGTGAATGAAAATGTTAATATTTGCCTTGATGTTTGTATGTATTTGTACAGTGGTGTTTCAAACAGCTTATAACAATCAGTAATTTATCAGTCTAGACCCCAGCCCTCTAGTCTGGATCCAGCCAGCTTTTCCACTCACATCACATGGTTTTTGTACATGTAGGTCCCATGAGTCCCATGATAACCTTTTTTTTAAGGTCAAAAAGATCTAGCTTTTTCTCAGTGTGCATACTGAGAAGAGATACTGCCAACTACGTATAGTTGAATCAGTCCAGATTCAAAAACCATTGGGGTAGATCCTACCCCATCCTATGACTCCACTGAGCAAAGTGTATATATTTATTTGTTTATTAAATATTTATACCACACCTTTCCTTCTGGCCGATGTAAGTGGCTCTTCTGTTGGAGGAAAGTTCCTTAGGCTGGAGGAAGGCTACTTGTATCTTCCCCAATGTGCAAATATAAAAATGATCTAAGAATGGGTCCTGACACTTATTTCTGGGAACTTAAGCTCTTCAATTAGCTATTAATCCATCTGTGGATCCACTGAAAGAAAGCAGCAAGCATCTAGCAACAACCATAGGAAAAGCATTGCCAGTCTGTATTTTTGAGGTTTGTGTCTCAGCCAAGAGAAGGTGTACTTTTTCCATAGCATCTGTTCTGTTTTGTCTTTCCCACATCCTGTTGAAAGATACAGCCAGCAGGATTTTTTTTTGCTCCTGCCTGCTGAATGGATCTAAACAAAATGCAATGACTTGTATTCTTGACTCACTCAACTCTGAATGATCTTTTCTTAATACTCAGTGCAGAACAGCCAGAAGCTTAATACGAGATTTACAGGCCAAACCTGAAGGCTGTTGGGGTGGTGGCAGCCCCTGGTTGTCTCCCTATGGACACTCTGTGTGCCCCTGTGCCAGGCACAGAACCATCGTTAGGACACCAGAGACCCTAGCAGCCCTGGCAACACTCATGAATCCTGGAGCAGTAGCCAATGAGGTAACTCTGAGTGGCACAAATGGGCACAGCTAACCAGCACACCTTATCACCAGCACCCCACCCACCCCATTTGCAGTGCACAGACAAGTATTCTGCAAAAGAGGAATGCCATCGGGCATTAAGACTTCAACTGCAGCGGTGACGTCATCATCAACCATATGGGGCTGGGCAGGGAACATCAAAAAAACTGGAGTGGCCTAGTGGAAAGGCATACCTGGCCCCTGGTTCGGTCCCCACATGGGGAGAGGCTGGACAAAATTCCTCCCTGCTAACCGCAAAAGGGGGGAGGGGAACAGTTCAGCTGACAAGCGTCTTGGAACTGACATTTTGTCTAATGCCCTTTGACGACTCCTCTGTACCATACGCAAGGGCCTATTGCTGCCATCAGACCCCTTGCACCCCAACTCCCCCTCCACCCAGAGACTGCTCATGAGAGGTGCATACAGCAGCCAGAGTGCGTGAGTGCCAAGGGCATGGGGACCACGGTTGGGGGGGGGGGGAGAGAGAAATCAGTCATTTGTAGCTGAATAAAAAATAGAAGTCCAGTGGCACTGGGAAGATGAACAACATGCCTCCCGGCAGGAGCCTTCCACCCCCTCAAATGTGTGAACAGGAAATTGTTTGGGGAAGTTCCTCGGAAATTCACAGGGGCAAGGAGGCATTGGGGCACAGGGTAGTGTGGCATTAGGGGGAAGGGGTGGTAAGGTTGGGGGGACAAGCCACAACTACACAACCCCAAACAAACAGGGACACAGCTTTTGAATGCTCCAAACTTTATCAAATAGCCACTGGGAAATAGTACCAAGGCCCGATGAGCAGGTGGCAAAATTCCTCTGTCCAGTACAGCACCAGGACTTTTGAAAGCTGCTCTGGAGAGCCCTTTCTATCATGGCATGACTCTTAGAGGTGCAGACATGGCAGAGAGAAGGTTGTCTGAGCATCCAGAATGGTGCAGGAGGTGGGCTTGAACTGGTGAGATGGCAGCCTCATGGCAGAGTGGCAGGATCCACAGCCAGCCCATATACTGCACCGGGAATGTCATATTTCCTGTTGAATTACAGCCTGCGCAGATGCCAAACAGAGACATAGGCAGGGCAAATGTGATGGACAGCAGTAGGCCCCCCCCCCCCCCCCATCAGCATGGTGGGAGGCTCCATTTGCTGGGATACCCTTTTAGGACACCCATCCCACTGACACCTTACTTGTGTGCGCTGCACTTCGACTGTCTGTACTCTGTCCGTGGGTACTGCCACATAGTGCTCCCGTCCTGCAAGGCAACAAGTGCCATGAGTGTTTTGCCAGCAGTTTCACTAGGCACAGCTACCAGGCAGCCCAGGCTCCACCTGAGGTCAGTGCCCTGCCCCAAGGGAAGGAGGCACCATGTGCTAACAGCCTGATATGGGACTACCAGTACCTCTGCCAGTACCCCTGCCACCCATTGCCGCTATCTGAGGCAGCACTCCCAGGCAGACTTTCCAGGTTGTGTGCCCAATTGGATAAGGCTGGGTGGCCTGTCTTGGATTGCCCAATATACACAAACCATTAGCCTCAGCTGCAGAAGCCCATATTGTTAGGATGGCACATAAGGTGGGCGTGAAGGGGAAGAGAATGGCTGCCCGACCTCTGCCCCTTCTTGCTTGTTAGGGGCAGTGCTAGAGACCCAGTTTGGTGTAGTGGTTCAGAGTGTAGACTCTAATGTGGGGGTTTGATTCCCCACTCCTCCACATGGAGCTGCTGGTGTGACCTTGGGTCAGTTACAAGTTCTCTCAGAGCTGTTCTCTCAAGAGCAGTTCTCGAAAGAGCTCTCTCAGCCCCACCTATCTCAAAGGGTGTCTGTTGTGGGGAGGGGAAGGGAAAGGAGATTGTAAACCATTCTGAGACTCCTTGCTGCTTAAACTTCCTCCTTCAGAAATACTTGGCTTAGTAAATTATAGTAAAAACACAGCATCTAACACAGGATAAAATTGAAGGATAAATTCTTAATAGAGTTTCCTGGAGAATAGCTCTAGATGTCTCCTGTTGAAATCTGGTTTCTCCCTTCAGAAATTACAGCTTTCTACTAACTCCTGGTAAACCGGAAAACAGGCTGACACTCAGCACTTAGGATGAAATGAAACACAATTTCTCCACTGTATTTAACAGTGTTATTTATAATAGCTAATAACACATCCACATTGTTACATATTCTGTCTTTCATATGCACACACATATGCACAACAAATCAATTTGCATAGGCAATTTGAAGGCAAATTGATCTGTTTGTATGCCCGGGATAAGATTCTCCAGTAAAATGGATGAGGATACATTCTAGTATTTGAAATCATGGCATGGAATATCATGTGAAGACACTATGAATAGTAGATTTTCAAGAGAGACTACCATGATGCTTCAGTATGTTTGGATGAAGTTGTGAACAAAATGAAAATCAACTCTGGGGAGTTTCGTCAACCCACTTTTTTCCTGTACTTTTGAACCCACTTTTTTCCTATATTTTGGGTGTGCATATGAAAGACAGAATATGTAACAATGTGGATGTGTTATTAGCTATTATAAATAACATTGTTAAATACAGTGGAGAAATTGTATTTCATTTCATCCTAAGTGCTGAGTGTCAGCCTGTTTTCCGGTTTACTAGTTGTCCTGGGCTGTTACCATTTATATTACTGTTCTACTAACTCCTGAGCAGTGTGCCCTCTAAGATGAGTTTTTTAGCCTCCAGCTCACACATTTTTGTCTTATCTCAAGAAAGATGGCTCCAGAGCAAACTGATTTATGCAGCAGCCAAATTGCTTGCTCACAACTTTAATGCCAGTAGCTCACAAAGTAGAATTTTTGCTCACAAGACTCTACACCTTAGAGGGAGCATTGCTCCTGAGGTGTCCACAGCTTATTCCCGCTACTACAGACTCTGAGTTCTCCTCAGAGCACAACTCCTTTTACTGGTCGGGATTATTCTTCTTTTCCCCAGGAAGCAATAACTCTTTTCTACATGGCTTGATTGGGAGTTTCAGCCTAACTGCCACATCACCCTTGCCAGTATTTTTGTCTGTGTAAAGTAGTTTGTAGCTTTCTGGATCTAGAGTCTCAATTCTCCCTCAGATTAGTTCTAACTCTGTTAGGGGAAAGAAGTCTCTTCTCTCTGTAAAACAATCTTTCTGTCAGAATACTGACTCCTGTTAGAGACAAAAACCTGTCTCTCTGAGGGACTGACAACTCTTCTCTTTTCCCTCCAGAACAGCGGCTGTTATGCTTTCTTCTCAGCTGATGTTGGCCAATCAGAGAATGTGTAGAGCAGCCTATCAAATAAGCTCTCTACTCCAGGGAAGATTAATTCCTAATCTCCCAGCTTCTCTGAAACAAGCAGCATTTTAAAACCGGATTTTCTGTGCAATCTGTCACAACAGCTTTTAGGAATTTTTCACCAAACCCAAGCCTGGCTGACCCACCCACACTCTTACTTAGAGAGTTCCATCCAGAGAAATCTGATGTGCTTATCCCATCAATACATTTATATAGAAAAATAGCAGTCTCATCTTTCGCTAGATGTTTCCTAACTTAAATATGCAATCATCATCTTCTAGATAAATTGGCTCTTAACTATTGATGAGATAATCAAACAGCTGCATCTAAAAATACATCTGATACGTACTCATATTTTTTCAAGCAAGGTTAGAAGGCTAAACTTAACTCTTAGTCTCTGTTAAAAGGCAGTAAATCTAGTATTTCTATAATTGTTGTAGTTAATTTTCAGAGATAAAAGAAAACCTTATGTAATGGGAGCTGATCAATAGTAGAACCTGGTCTGAGCTCACAAATACAGGAAAACATGCATGATCAGCAAGAAAATGTGTGATAAGATCAAAATACTACTACAAGGTGACTTAGGCTCTGAATGTATAACTGGCCTAAGGTCACCCAACAAGCTTCCACAGTATAGTGGGTATTCATCTGGTTGCCTGATGTAAATGTGTCATAGATTTGTATTAGCCTTTATTTACATTTAAACTTGAATTACTGGCTAAATTGAGAAAAAAGGGGGGGAGAGAAAAAGGCAATCATAGGCTACTAGATTAATTGTGAGGGCATGTAATTGAACCGACTATTATAGAATGTGTTACATCTAATTTAGGTGTTACTGGGAGCCAGCATCTGTTGTCGAAGACTAGTCTGGTCTGATTGAAGTCCCTAGTTGGTCTGAGGCTCACAGCTGGTTCACAGCTGGTGAAGACCAATAGGCGGGATGATGACTGGGCAAGTGATTCCAGTGCTCCTGGGGAGGGGAAAGTACAGTGGTGGGACCGGGCATGGAGTTAAGGGAAGTGGATGGAGAATTAGAGTAGCTCGGCCCCCTTCCAACCTGTGACCCATCCCAAAGGCAGTAGGTAGTGGGGCTAGGATGATTGCCCCCCCCCCTCCGACATTGGCATTGTGTAACGCCAGGTCTATAAACAACAATACCACGGTCCTTCAGGACTTTTTGCAGGAGCAGAATGTAGACCTGGCATGCATAACTGAGACCTGGGTGCGAAAGGAGGAGATAGTAGCTCTTTCCCAGCTGGCTCCACTCGGGTTCTCAGTCCTTCACCAATCGCAGACTAGGGGGTGGAAGTGGCTTTATTCATTCAGGAGGCTTACTCCTTCAGGGCACTCTCGCCACCAAGGATCACAGGCATAGAGTGTGTCAGCTTAGTGTGGGAAGCCAGGGAGAGTGTAGTGATTTGGTTGGTGTACCGACTGCCCAACGTACCAGCCAATAGCCTACTGTCCCTAGTGGAGGCCATATTGGGCTGGGCATTGGAACAACCTAGACTGATAGTCCTGGGTGAGTTCAATGTCCATGTTGATGATGCGGCCTCTACTCAGGCAACAGACCTGGTGTCGTCCATGGCGGCACTGGGACTCTCCCAATTTGTAACGACTCCCACTCATTGGGATAGGCACACACTTGATTTGATCTTTGCAGTGGGGGTTACAGTGGACCGGATTACTGCTTTGACAGTCCCATGGTTGGACCATCTTGCCTTGAAGGCCCATCTGAATGTCTCACTCCGACCCTGTTTGGGTGGCAAGCCCATTTTGGCTGTGGGAATTCAGTTACAGGGCTTTTTGGATGATGCTTCCATTCTAGACCCCTTCCAGTCTGACTTTCGCCCGGGGCCACGGGACGGAGACAGCACTGGTCACCCTCACGGATGACCTCCAGAGGCATTTGGATCAGGGCAGATCAACAGTGTTGTTGCTGTTAGACCTGTCAGCAGCGTTCGACACAGTTTTTTTATATATAATTTTTTATTGCTTTTATACTACACACTACATAGAAACAAGGGGTGGGTAAACACTAACAGACTACTGGTGATAGGACAGCATTACTAAAAGAAAGGCTAATAGGAGTTATATATATATTGCTGGTAATAAACTTATTCAAGTTTCTCATATTAAGTCATACATGAGTAAAGCTTCTTTTCAGTTTATAACAGTAAGTATTTGCACTAAGCAAGTAAGCAAAATAATTATCTCTTCAAGTGCTTATGTCTCAATTACATTCTCTTCTTGTTTCTTCTTCTTTTTATTTTTATCAAAGTCAGTCTTGCCTTTGGGTGTTTTGGGTGCAGCTTCTCCTAGAAATGTAAAATTTCCAGAAATTTTGAAGCTCGGAAAAAAACCCGTTTTTTTCAGAAAAAATGGAAATTTTTGGAAAAATTGGAAAAAATGCTAGGGACTTCTTTTTTCTTTTCCAGATTGAAAGTCATTCTGTTATATAACATAAAATATGACTATGGACATTTTTACTTGGCATGAAATTATCACAACTAGCATATTAAAAATATAGTGTATCCAAACAATTATTACAAACAGAATACCCACCCACATGCAAAAACAAAACTGAAACCTTTTTTTCTTGTGACAATAGCACCTCCTAAAGGAAGAAATGCATCTTGTTCTTGCATTGGAGTTTGAAACCTAGGACTTGCTTGTCCTCAGTGCACAGAAATTAGATCAATCTGATACCATACGTATTTTTTATTTTTTAGAGATGTTTTGGAAAATATTTGAACACCTTGTCTTAAAATATTTTATTCATCATGTTAAAATAAAATGTTCCATAATCATTTTTTTTTCTTTTCTTTTTTCAATGTTTCCAATTTTTCGGGGGAAAAAACAAAAAAGGCTTCAGGAAAAAAACGGGTGAAGTGTGAGATTCAAACCTGGGTGTCTCCCAGATCCTAGTCCACTGCACTGCACTGGTTATCCAGAAAGTTAATAGATTTAGTACCTGTCGGAGGGCCTTCCACAAAGAAGGCACCATGAAAGAAAATGCCCCATCCTTAGTGGCCACTCATCTCATTACCAGAAGTAGGAACTCAGGAAAAACAGGGACTGTGACAATGATCTCAGGTGAGGTTACAATGGTAAGACTCACCCTTATTCTGAACTAGTACAGTCCCATTCTACCAACTCAGAACTCTGGCGTGTCATGACCACCTTATTCAACTGCCTATCATTTGACCAGACTGAGTCACTGTTGTGGCAGGTGTTCCTCATCTTACTTTATTATCTTTCAGGGGATGGTTGTGGTCACTCTGTGCTGACACCTTACAGTGGGACGCTGGCCTCCAAGAATTATCCTGGCACCTACCCCAACTTCACATCCTGCCAGTGGAGGATCCATGTGGCTACTGGGAACTACCTCAGCCTAGTCTTTGGAGACATGGACATCGAGGCCTCAGAACAGTGCAGATCTGGCTTCTTGTCGCTTTTTTCTGATAGCTCCAGCTACGGTAAGGACAGCCTTGACTCCTTAACAATGGGGATCATAAAACAGGAAAGCTTGTGTTAAGGGACAGCTTGATGTTCAAAATGCCTAATGATGAGAAGGTGAGGGAGGGAACAACACATATTCTTTTCATTGCTGGCATTCAGTTTCCTCTGGGCATTCAGTGTCTTTGGAATCCAGTTCTACATGATGACATAGGCTTGGATCCTAGGAATGGGTTTCATCAGTACTAGATGGTTTCTGCTTCCTCTTGCACTAAAATTTCCATTTGCACAATAACTCATTGAAAGCCATTGAGCTTGCACAAATGGAAGTGCTAGTGCACAAGGAAAAGCATTCCACGGCAGAGAATATGTAGCGCACATGGAGCTTGTTCATCAGTGTGGATTGGGAAAGCTCAGGAAGGATGGCTCCAGAGGAAATTAACTTATGCAGTAGCCAAATCGCTCGCTCACAGCTTTAATGCCAGTAGCTCACAAAGTAGAATTTTTGCTCACAAGACTCCACACCTTAGAGGGAGCATTCATCACATACAGTTTGAGCTTCAGATCTCAGTTAAACTTGGATCCATGGTTAGTTAGTAGAATTGTTTATGTCATAAAGTGGAAGAGGACAGCCTTCAGCAGCATGCTAATGGCAGGAGCTCCTGTTGCATGGATTGCCTGGGTCTGATTGCAGATGTGCAGAGCAGTACACGTGTACAAGGATTTTTTTTTTTTTAAAAAACTTTATTGTATAAAGAAAAAATATATATAGTCCACTTGAATTAACAAATAATCATGAAAGTCAAAATTTTCGATCATTTTTGTATCCATTTATACACTCTTGACCAAAGTTTTAGGTGATTTTCTTCCTCTTTTCCTTGGAGTAAATTGCTCGGTCTATTCATCTCAGCCATCTCCAACAGTCTCTGGATTAGCTCTTCCTTTTATGGTATTTTATCCATTATCCAATTTTTTGCTAACAAAATTCTGGCTGTTGTCAATACATATGTAATAATATAAAGGTCACATTTATTATAACCATCTGGTAAAATATTTAATTTAAAAAACTCTGGTTTTAAAGGTAAATTAATATCCAATATTTCTTGAATTATCTTTTGTATCCCAACCCAAAATTTATGGATTTTCCCACATCTCCACCACATATTAAAGTATGTTCCCACGTTTTTCTTACATTTCCACCAATTTTTCGTTAAATTTGGGTAATATTTAGCAATTTTATCTGGCGACCAGTGCCATCTATGGAACATTTTATAAATATTTTCTTTATATGTGGTAGCCCTTGTAAATTTTACAGCATTCCAAAATTGATTGATTGATTGTCAGATTTATACCCCGCCCTCCCCGCAAAGCAGGCTGAGAGTGGCTTCCAATGACATAAATACATGATATAAACATACATAGTACAAATTAAAACATAACAGTTAAAATTAATACATTACAAAGTGCTGGCGGCAATTAAAATTCAACCAGAAGGAATGCTTTCAGATGGGTTTCCAGCTCCCAGCATAAAGTGCTTAGATGTTATTCTGCACGTCACTCTTATGGCAGCCGCTCAATGATGACTTTGCGGGCCGTGCACTACGGCGGCGGCCCGTAATTATATGCCTGGTGGAAGAGCTCCATCTTGCAGGCCCTGCGGAACTGCGAAAGGTCCCACAGTGCCCTGATCTCCTCTGGGAGCTCGTTCCACCAGGTAGGGGCCGCCACCGAAAAGGCCCCTGCCCTAGTACCAGCTATTATTAGAGGAATATATGCAAGATGATGTAATGAGTAGCCAGATTAAGTTGGGTACATGCATGATGCTTGGTTTAGACTTCCAAAGTTGGGAAAGTCACAAGTTTTTGCATTTCTATGTGTTAGTGGTTCGATGTTGAGTGGGGAAGGCTGCTAGATCTTCAGAATTACTTCGAAGGAGACAGTGTAGTTTACCAGGGTGGTGCCAGGGTCAGAGAAGATAGGATTAGGGATTAGTAGAATGGTGAGACTGGCTATCTCTGTTAATTATATCAGTCATAGGATCCTGTGCATGTGCTTGCTCACAGTACTCCTGTTTTGCTCGGTTCCTCCTGAGCCTGTCAGGCTGGTTCAATATGGAGTCTTTTCTGGCTCCATGTTGCCTGCTTGTGACAGACCAATGTGGGGTGTTGGACCCTGGTCTTACTGCCTTTCTGGTTGCCAGTCCTTCTGAGTCTGCTGTAGAGTTTGAGTTTAGCACAGGTATGTCTGGGGAGGTAACACTCCATTCGTCCTCAGCATGAGAAAAAGGGTCTTATGTATGTTCACCCATAGATCCTTGTCCATGTTGTAACCCTAAGTATTCAACAAAGGACCCAGCAATAATATATCAGTACAAAATCAACATATTGCTGAACAAGTTCTTTATACTTTAACAGTATATTCAAAATTGATATTTTTTATTCCAATAGAATAAAAAATAGAATTCCAATAGAATGAAAAAAGATTATAATGTAGAACTCTTCTCACTGTTGTTTCCCTGTTATTAAGAATATGTATCTTTAATAGGACATCTGACGAAGACAAAGGTCGAAACGAACAGTCAGCTCGAGAAAGTTCGTACTTGCTCTTGTTGTGTGGGGACCTCGGTCTCTTAATGAAGTTTTTCTATTGGAATAAAAAAAACATGTTGTAACCCTGACATATTAGATTAATTGTGGTTGTCCAAAACTGGAATTAAAACAAAGTGCACAAGCTGGGGTCATTGACTCAGGGAGCACAGTAGACTGCAGGAAACAGTCCCCCCACCTCTTTACCATCTCTGATTTCCATGTGGAGCAAGAGACAAATGCTCTATCTGCAGACTCTCTCATGTGTCCCTTTGACAGAGCACAAAAGGCCTTCTTTTGGCCCGGCTCCGGCATTACTGGGCTCTTGTCACTTCAGTGGCTCCTTGTTCACTTCTCTCTTGGATCCTATATTTAGCTCTGCATCCTTTAGACACAGAGGCTGTCTGGCCTTCCCCTTTCCCCTCTGCCTTCGTCATCCCCTTTTCCCGGCAAAGGCTATTGCACAATTCCATGGAAGATGGTCCCGGCAGACATGGAAAATGGTCCCGGCAGACATTTCCAAAGGCCATACGCTGACACCCAGCTCTATCTGATGTTGGGCGGCCAGTCGGACTCCAGACTGGAAGATCTGGACTGGGCGTTGCAGGCCGCGGCTGGTTGGCTCAGGCTGAGCTGGTTGAAACTGAATCCGGCGAAGATGGAGGTCCTATGCCTGAGTCGTGGCAGTAAGGGGTTGGGGCTCCCGCTCCCAACCTTTGATGGGGCGCTATTAGTGCCAGCGTTGGAGGTTAGGAGCTTGGGAGTGCGCCTGGATCCCCTTCTGACGATGGAGGCCCAGGTAGGGGCCACTGAAAAATTGGCCTTTTACCATCTTCGGCTGGTTTGGCAGTTGGTTCCCTTCCTCGACCGCTGCGACCTGGCTACGGTGATCCATGCGACGGTCACCTCGAGATTGGATTACTGTAACGCTCTCTACATGGGGCTGCCCTTGTCCCAAATCTGGAAGCTGCGGCTGGTGCAGAATGCCGTGGCCAGGCTGTTGATGGGCCTCCCGCGTTGGGAGCACATCCAGCCTGTGCTTAGGCTGCTGCACTGGCTGCCAATTGCTTACCGGATTCGCTTCGAGGTGCTGGTGCTTACCTTTAAAGCCCTATATGGCCAGGGTCCGGCTTACCTGAGGGACCGCCTTTCCGCATTGTGCCCCAGAGAGCACTACGGTCTAGGGCCCAACAACGTCTATCCTGGGCCCCAAGGAGGCGAGACTTGCCATTACCAGGGCCAGGGCATTTTCAGTGGCGGCTCCTTGCTGGTGGAACAAGCTCCCGGATGAGATCAGGGCCCTGCGGGACCTCTCACAGTTCCGCAGGGCCTGCAAGACGGAGCTCTTCCGCCAGGCTTTCAAATAGGAGTCACCACCACAGTTACCATCAATCCGGAATATTGGACTGGCCCGCTCTGAGCCTCACCGGCGAACATCTGGACCGTGGGACTGATTTTAAGACCCGAAGACAGAAGGAATGCAGACACAAGCCATTCATCTTAAAGTTACTCTGATGTAGCAAGCATTTTATTGTTAATATTGTTTTTAAGGGATTTTAATATTTTTATTGTTTTATTTATATTGGCCTGTTGGCCGTCTTCTGTAAGCCGCCGAGAGCCTGTTTACAGGGTGGGCAGGGTATAAATGTAAATATAAATAAATAAATAATTTCTTTTCCACTCCCACACAGCAGGCTATGGGTGCTCTGTTTTGGTCTGTCCAGTTCCTCTGTAATCCATTCAGTCTTTCCCAAGAAATCCAGAAAGCATTTGGATCACTACTACTCTTCTGGTGGGGATAGGGTTGCCAAATTGACTTACCTCGCTGGCGGGGGACTCTGGGGTGGCTCCCGGAGCGCGTGCCGCATGCACGTCACAAGCAAGTGACGTCATGACGCCGGGTACGCTGGGGGCGGGGCCACAGCCATTTCAGGGGAAAACATAGTTTTCCCCTCAAATGGCTGTGGCCCCGCCCACAGCGTACCCGGCGTCATGACGTCGATTGCCTGTGACGTGCACGCGGGGGTGGGGTTTCCCCTGGGGCTCGATTCCGCGGGGGCGGAAATCAGGCCTCCAAAGCGGGGGGAAATCCGCCCCCCGGGGGGAATTGGCAGCCCTAGGTGGGGAAATATTGGAACTTGTATCTGCTCCTTGCATAAGGTCACTTCATACAGCGCATTTCCCATGAAGAAACAGAAAGTAGGTTTGTTTTTTTCTTGAGCTTATTCTTATTTAGGGTATTACATTGATCCTCCCCCTTATCCCAAGGCTACAGCAATGCCTGTGTGTGTTGGAAGAGACTCAGTATTCAAAGGGAAATGCACATTTTGAATCCCCCTTCTGGAGAGTAAGGGCAGAAATGATGAAGCAAAGACCACACAAGGGAAAAAAATGATAGAGTCATTATGCTAACAACACTGGAGATAAAATTTCAGTTAATGCACTAGGCGAAGAGACAATGCAAGCTAAAGAGGGTTGTTAGATCCCCTTCCTAGGAAAAAAAATTGCCTGACACAGGGAGTTTTCATAGGAGGGTACTGCACATCCATGGTGCCAGAACAGTACCCCTAGACACCATCCACCTAATCTCCAAAGATGGGGGTATGCAGAAGATGATTTCAGCAGATAGCTTTCACACCGTCCCTTTACCACCATCCCAGAAGACGAGGTTTGAATAGCCAAGTGTAAGTGACTGATGTATCTTAGTATTTTGCTGTATTCCCATGTTTTGTGCTTTCAATGCCAATAAAGGTTTGTGTGTGTGTGTGTGTGTGTGTGTGTGTGAATTATACCCCCCCAATTCCTGTTTCGTTTTTTAGATATATGCCTAAGAGACTTTAAAGGTGCTTTCATATAGTGCACAGGGTTAGAGTAACTAGGGGGAAAATGGGTTTTCCTCAGCCTGATTCACTAAAAACGTTATGTCTAGTTTGAGCCACAGTCTGGAAAGGAGATATATAATAAATACACTTTTCAGTTCCAAGAGCCTACACGTTTTCTGAAACTTTTCATTTCCCCCACTAACCTGCCCCCTTGCCTGACTCATTTTGGTGGCTTGTTCTGCTTCTGGCAGAGTTACAAAAAGCAGATTCTTGCTCCAGAGTCTTTCTGCCAACTCTCAGCCTTCAACAAAGCTTGGCTGACTTTCTGGAAGTTCTCTCTAACGGAAGTTCTGTGCAAGCATGACCTTGGAACGACCTGATGCACCCACGGCTAGGAAGGAAGAGGAGCTTCTGGCTGCAGCTTTTGACAGCAGGTTTGTTACGTTTGCTGTGGGAAATGATGGCAAACTCCTGGAGCCAGTGTGGAAAGAGGTATTTTATGCCGCATTCCACTGGCAAAGAGGCCTATGAGGACTGTGAAGAGGGAGATTTGGGAAGGACGTTATCTCTGGAAATGTCATCTTTGTTCACCTGTATTCTTCCCTGTCAGGCTTATATTTTCCTTTTTATGTGCTGAGCCTGAGTGTCATTGTCATTCAACGCACACCGTATGCCTCTCTAATGCCCCGTTTAGTATTATGGTTCTTAAATGTTGTGGTAATGAGAAATAGGAATGCCACGAATTTCATGGTGAATGTGTTGTAAAGCAAACAACCTGTGCTCAACAGCTATGATCACTTATGAGCCAATCCTCTGATCTATTTGGTTTACTGCAGTCAGCCTCAAATGGCAATCAAACACCTTTGCAGCTATGCAGTAGCCATGGGGTTTTGAATTCATTTCCTTCCTGCTTTACAAAGTTGTTTAGCACCTGCACAGGAGATGGAATCAATCCTCCCTGAGGGTCACTAATGGTAACTAAATTATGTGGGGGGTGGGGGTATTGTAGCCCCATAAGGCTGTGTGAAAATGTGCATGTGTGAAATAACCTCAATAATGACATAGACAAGTGAACAGCAAAAAACTACAGTGCTGATTTAATATCACTGGCTGACCGATTCTCACTGTTTATATGACCGAACCTATTCTTTAATGCTGAAGGACAAGTTAGGAAGGGGGGGGCAGTCCCCCCCCCCGTGTTTCAGATCTCTTGCGATTATTCCTCCAGAGCTTCTATGTCACTGACCAGCGCACTGATCCACATATATTTTGTGAGAAACAATTAACTGGGTTTCCCTACTAGCTCTGCATGCTAAAAGCACAGTCCCATTCCTTTCACATTTCAAAAGGCAACTGTCCCGTTCTGATGATATTGCTACCATTTTTACACGGCTCTTCTTCTTTCTTTGGGGTTTTAAATATTGCTGCTGTCATCCTTTTTGTACCACCCACTTCTGTTTTGAGTGTCCTGGATTCTTTCACAGCATCACTTTGTCATTTCTGCACCATTTATGTGCCGTTGACACACAAACTGGCATAAATGTTAATGGTGCTGATGCTATCGAATGTCACTAGTATATGAGGGTGGGGGGAGTCAGTTGTATTTGAACACATAAAGGTGCCTTCTAGTGAATCAGACCTTTTGTCTCTCAGTGCCAGTACCATCTACTCTGATAGGCAGCAGCCCTCCAGGGTCCCAGACAAAGGTCTTCCACATTACTATCTACTTGATTCTTTTAACTGGAGATGGCAACAAAGCAGATGATTGACGAGTGAGTTAACAGTCTCCCCCCCAGCCATGGCTCCTCCTGTTTCATCTTGAATAGGGAGAACCCATGTCAGAAACTGTGATTTTCTCATCAAAATAGTATGTTCAGAAAAACTTGTTAATGTATGTGTAAATTCATGCATATACATGTATTAGGATCATCACTGAGGGCTCACAGGTACCAATTTTGTAATACACAAGGAAGCCCTCCAAAGACTTCAGGGTGATGCCAGTAATGATTCAGTGGCTTCCTTTAAAAAACAAAACTTTGCGATCAGCCAACGGGTTTCATCTGTTCTTCCCATTAAACATTCTTACACAGCTAAAGAAGTTTGCTTTTCAACTATTAGCCAGGGAGGGACATGGCAAATGGATGGGATGCAGGCAAACATGTTTGTTAAAGGGCAACATATGTGTCCAAGGATAAGACTGGCTCTTTGTAGACACTGAAGGAAATGCCGGCCAATCTTTCTATAATTCATTGTGTGGGTGGGCTAGAACTCATGGCAAAGGCATGTTTGGGTAAAATGAGGATGTGGGAACCACTAACCCTGACTCAGCCATGATTTGTGGCTGCTGATGGTCTTTATCAGAGGGATGGGTCCTCATGATGCATTCGAACACACAAGGTTCAGTGCCTGTCTGTAGTGTTTCTCTGCCTCCAGAAGTTCATATCTCTAGTGTTAGCTGATTAGACCTGCAAGCTTTCAGATTAAAAGCAGCAATGCAAGGAAATATCATGTTATGCTTGAATAGGGTTTTGAAGCTCACTGCTAATCAGAATTCCAGCCCATTGACTTCCGGGGTGTAACTCTGCTTAGGATTGCGCCATTCAATAATTTTTGTGGCATTTTTGGCACCATTCTCAAGGACACAAGCTCTTGTCCCATTCTCTACCTGATCAGGAATACCTGGTGGGAGGACAGGATCAGACCAAGCTGGGGGTGAACTTTGAGGCAGGAGCTGGTTAGCAGGATCCTTGCTGCAAGCAGCTGTCCAGGGTTTCACACAACTGAGGTTGGGCAGCTATTGGACCAGCAAAGGCTTACATAGGAGCTGAGGACCCCATCTCTTCCTGTAGCCAGATATGAATCCTGGATCTTGCAAAGGGGTGCTGTCCTGTGTCAGAATACCGGATGCCTCGAGCTGCCAGGTGTACACTCCTCTGCCTGGCCTAGGCTTCATCCCTGATTGTCTACCTCCTTAGCTCTTGGAAGAGGCTATGCAAGGGAATTGGTGGTAGAAGGGGCCACTTGGGGGCTTCATGCCCACGCCTCTGGCTCTTGGATGGGAGCCACGGCTTATCAGCCTGAACCTCAGGCTCTTGGATGGGAACTGGTTGTCAAAGAGAAAGCAGGTGGTCTTCTCCTGAGGATCCGGGATGGGGGGAAGGAGCTTGTGGTGTAACAAGTGGCTTTTCTTCCCTTGTGAAGTCTCCCTCTTCCAAGGAATCTGCCTCCTCTTCCAATGAGGATGGGTTGGAGCAGACCCTGACACCTCACCATACATGATTTCATTGAAATCAACATGCATAGAGGGGGAGTAGACAAAAGGACCCTGGCCCCACCGTGCACCTTCAAATGCTCGTTGGCTCATGAGCATGGGACCCACACATGTTGCAAATGCAGGCACATAGACTCCCTCCCTGTGATTGGGATTGCTGCTTTTTCAAATGTTCCCAATCATGAGGACTTAGAAGGGGTGTTTTTTGTTTGCTGCCTATGAGGAGTGCAGCTTTTTGGCACTAGGCTTTGGGAGAGCAGATTCTTTCTCCCCCAGCCTAGAATGGCAGCTACTAACAGAAATGTGTGTCGGCAGTATTTGTGTTTCATCTGGTATGTGGGATGTGTCATATGCCACCAGTCAACTATGGCAGAGGACTGAACAAAGAGCAGGAAAGAAGGAGAAACTGCTAGAAATGCAAGAGCACATTCTCCCCTTCCTTTGCCTCCCCCACGCCAACCCAGCTGCTGCCAAATCCCAGTGTTTACTGGAAGAAAGGTCATCCACACAGACACTGATGATCCATCTATGGAGACTCATCAGGAAGCATGAGAGACCAGGGCATTTCCCACTCATTACACTGTTTATTGTATATTTCCGCTTGTTCTTGTTGCCCTGTTTTTTAAATTTTTTGTAATCCAATTTTCACATTCTTTTTGATATGTCAAGTGCGACGGATTGCAAAGAAAAGCAGGGCTTTTAAAAATGCTGCTTGTGTCAGAGAGTCAGGGAGTTCATGAGTTAATCTTTCCTGGAGAGAAGAGCTTATGTGATTGGCTGCTCTACTCACTCCTGATTGGCCAGCATCAGCTGAGAGAGGAAATAAAACAGCTGATCTGGAGGGAAAAGATGATTCTCAGTCAGGAAAGTTACAGAACAGCCTTATACAGACAGAGGATCCTGGAGAAGGATTTGGCAGAAGGTCTGAGTAGTTAGAGAGAACTCCCATACAAGCCAAATAGTAAAAGGAGTTATTGCTTCTTAGGGACAGGGAGAATAACTTCCTGCCAGTGAAAGGGGCCGAGGAGAGAACCCTGTGATAAAGGGGAGAAGCGTGGACATCTCAGGAGTTAGTGAAAAGCTGTAATATCTAAAGGAAAACCTAGAACTCTGAAGGAAGAAATCTAGCAACTTTAAGCAAATGCTGTCCTCCAGAAGTAACATTAATAAGAATTGTGTTAGTGCTGAAATATACAAAACAAAGTACCTCACAAAGAAAGAACTAGAAAACCTTGAAACAAAACTACAAATACACTCTTTTGAATGTTCTAAGAATTCATCTCTGTATATATTAGAAAGTTTTTACCTCAGCAATCTCAAAACCTTGAATATTCCTACTATACATATATTCCCTGCCTCTTTAATAAAACCTTTATTCTGTTTTTGAAAGTTAATTTGCCTCAAGTGGCATTTCACAAAGGTTTATAAAACAGGACAGCTCCTGTCTTTCCTTCAAGTTCCTGTACTGGGTCTAATGCCTAAACCCATAGCTAAACAAAGCGTGGGACAGCTTCAAGTTTGTATAAAATGGAAAGAGAAGTTATACATGCTACTGTAAGGCGACTCAGACACTGAGGGGAACTGAAGTTTTGGCAGGAAAAATCTGCCAGACAGTTGGAGAGATACAGGGGTCCGTCATATCAAGTCTTGCACGGTTTCCTAATTTTGTAATCCAGTTTTATTGTATATCTTATGTTGGTCTCTCTTTTTCTAGCTCCTTTCCTGCCTTGTGATAGACCACCTTACCACACAGATGTCTGTCCCACCTTTGTAGGAACCCTGATGACTGTCTTTGTCCTCATAACTGTTCCAGGGTGACTTTTCATATTTCTCAGTTTTATTACCTAATTGAGGTGCGTGCAGAATCAGTGAGAGAAGTTTAAGGCAGATTCCTTGGAAGAGGGACTGTCCCACAGAAATACATAACGTTTGAAAGGGTTTAACATGGGAAGGGGACACGGAGGGAGAGGATGAAGTCCTTTCTCCCTAGATGATGTGATCCAGATCCAAATCAGGATAATGAATAAGGTGGAGCTCATTCATCTCTAGCTGTGGTTTCATTTACACACACACCCCCAACACATAGTGCCTGGGGCCTACAACTTGCACTTCTAAATCCTGCACTGATGGCACCACTGACTTTCTTTGAACTGGAAAAGAATAAAATTCAGATTCGATTGCACCTGTTTTAAAGAAAAACATTGTGTGTGTGTGTGTCTGTGTGTCTGTGTGTTAGGGTTGCCATCCCCCCCGATCAGGCCAGGGGATCCCCTGATTTCGGTGGCCTCACTCCGCCAGCCAACTGGCCGGTGGGGAAACCCCACCCCGAACAGCAGTGTTCCATGGGGACACTGCTGACGCAATGACGTCACCAGTAGAAGAAGAAGAGGAGTTTGGATTTATACCCCACCCTTCACTATCCAAAGGAGTCTCACAGTGGCTTACAATCTCCTTTCCCTTCCCTTCCCCACAACAGACACCCTGTGAGATAGGTGGGGCTGAGAGAGCTCTTTTGAGAACTGCTCATGAGAGCTCTGAAAGAACTTGTAACTGACCCAAGGTCAGCAGCTGCATGTGGAGGAGTGGGGAATCAAACCTGGTTCTCCCAGATTAGAGTCCACGCTCCTAATCACTACACCAAACTGGCTCTTTCTGCTGCACGCGCGAAGACATCACTGGTAGTGATGTCATCACGTTGGGGCCATTGCACGGTGACACGCTATAGCCTTTGGGGAGAAACTCTATTGCTACCATAGGGTTTTTGCCCCAAATGCTAGAGCGTCACTGCACAATGGCCCAGCATGATGACATCACTACCAATGATGTCTTTGCATGCACAGCAGAAAAGTCCTGACGAGGATCCAGAAGCCCCCTGCTGCAGGCAAGGTTAGACCTGACAACCTCTCTCTCTCTCTCTCTCTCTCTCTCTCTCTCTCTCTCTCTCTCT
>NW_015174874.1:58588-88358 GCF_001447785.1 Gekko japonicus | reverse complement strand
TGGGTGTGAGAGAGAGAGAGAGAGAGAGAGAGAGAGAGAGAGAGAGAGAGAGAGAGAGAGAGAGAGAGAGAGAGAGAGAGAGAGATGCCGTCAAGTCACTTCCAACTTATGGCAACTTTATGAATTAATGATCTCCAAAATGGACTATGGTCTTGCAACTGAGGGCCATGGTTTCCTTGACGGAATCAATCCATTTCATGTTGGGTCTTCCTCTTTTCCTGCTGCCTTCAATTTTTCCTAGCATTATTGTCTTTTCCAGTGACTCTTGTCTTATCATCTTGTGACCAAAGTACGATAGCCTCAGTTTAGTCGTTTTAGCTTCTAGGGAGAGTTCAGACTTGATGAGACAATCCAAAATGAAAGAAAAACATAAGAGATATTATACACACACACAGAGTGATCACTGACCTGTTTGAGCCTGTGGGCACCTTTGAAATTTTGGCACAGCATGGTGGTTGTATACCAACAAAATGGCTGCCACAGGAGGTGGAACCAGCCACAAAACGTGCTGCAGCTTACTTTCAGTCATACCATGATGATCCTTGGATTGTGGTGGCTGCTGCTACCAAAGCAACATTTTTAAAAATCTGTACAGTCAATCTAATCTCCAGTGGCTAGTAGCCTCTCCCGGCCCCATCTACTTTTTAAAAACACTAGGCAGGTACCAGGAAAAGTGTCAGTGGGTACCATGGTGCTGATGGGGCTATTTTGAAGCAGGAACGCACAGGAATGGAGTTCCAGCTGGCTTCAGAGCTGGCCACGCCCACTACAGCTGAAACCTCTGCATGCATGGCTACAGAGGGAAGGCCTGGAGAGTGGGGAAAAGAAACCCGGTGACTCCAAGGTGGGCAGGCCAGGGAGGCCCCTGGAAGGATCGGGGAGGCATTTAAATGCCTCCCCGTGCCCTCCCTGATTTTCCAAGGGCCGGCTTGCCCTCCCTTTCCTTCAAATCCCGCAGCCACAGGGCACCCAGGCAAGCCAACAGAAGGCACGGGGTGTGGCCTAATATGCTAATGAGCTGCACTGTCAGGGGGTGGCCTAATATGCTAATGTGTTTCTGCTGTTGGGTGTGGCCTATTATGCTAATGAGTTCCTGCTGGGCTTCTTCTACAAAAAAAGCCCTGGGCACCACATTGAGGACCCCTGACCAACATCATGTGGTTAGGTCCTGAGCAGCTGTTTTCATGATGATTGCAGAGGTAGCTGTGTTAATCTGTCATAGCAAAATAAAACAAAAGTCCAGTGGCACCTTAAAATGAACATTCATTTCAATATGAGCTGTTGTGAGTCACAGCTCACTTCTTCAAACAGTACTATGAATTCTTATAGGAAGATGGTGGGGAGGAGCCATGGCTTGGTGTGAATTATACCATGAGTCTTACAAGTGTAAATTCTAGTATAAAGAATAGTCTTTCCAAATATCTGTCCATCTGAAGAAGCAAGCTGTGAATCACAACAGCTCATATTGAAATAAATTCTCTTCGACCGATTTCCCACAGCCGCTGCTCTACGCTTGCTCCTCTCTGCCCCGATGGTGTGTGTCAATTTCCCACTCAAAGCCGTGTGGCCGCATTTTGACCCGCGGCTTCGCCCGATTTCCCCTGTGGTTTTGTGACCCTGTTTTTTGAGGATTATGAAACTGCGGGGAAAATCGGGCAAAGCCACAGGTCAAAATGTGGCCACGCGGCTTCGAGTGGGAACTTGACACGTACCATCGGGGTAAAGAGAGGAGCGAGCGCAGAGCAGCAGCTGTGGGAAATCGGTCTTATAGTCTTTAAGGTGGCCTTGGACTTTTGTTTCAGGTATTTTCAGCCATAAAAAGATTTGAACCACAGTTTGTTAAAAAAATCTAGGCTTCTCCACTTTAAGTGAAGTGAAATCCATGACAGGAAGATTTTTAAAGATGTTATTTTGTCCTTTACTTATTTTTCGAATGACAGCTGGGGATTTGGGAAGGGCTGCAATCTGCATATTTGCCCTTTATAAAACTGGTATTATTGATCAGACCCTCCTCTCAGACTACCCCACAAAGACGAAGAATTGGCTAAGAGGGGGTTTTGCCAGAGAGGAAGGTTACAAATTAATCTTGCTTCTATCGCTGAAAGCAATAAGAATTAATCTCTAGAGTTCTTTGGTGCAAACAGGGAAAGGAATTTGGAAGATAACATCCAGTACTCAAGCCTGAATTGTAGGAGGTGTATATACAGGGCTGCCAACCTCCTTCAGACAACAGAGATCAATTCCCCTGGAGAAAATGGAAGCTTTGGAAGGTGGACTCTATTGTATTGTTCCATGCTGAAATCCCTCCCCTTCGCAGGCTCTCCCCCCCCCCTCAAATCTCCAGGTATTTCCTCACCCACAGCTGGCGACCCTTGTTGGCCACCAGAGCCATATGCATGAAAGGGAAACTTTAAGAACTCGTGGGAGGCACCTCATTCCCCCCATATCCCCTTCCCACTATTTCCTCTTTTCCTCCACCTGGAAACCCCATATCTTGCATTTCCCTGCTTCCTTCTCTTCTTCCCACCCTCAAACTAACCTACTAACCTCCTTTTTTCTCCCCCCCCCCCCGCATCTTCAGCTATATTTACTATTTCATTTATATCCTGCATTTATCCACAATGGGGATCCAAAACAGAGAATATCAAATGAATTAATTGTGAGTTCTGTTCTTTGTACTTATTGGCAAACCATGTACAAAAACCTTCAAAGAATATTTACCTTTTACTTTAAAAAGAAATAGTTCTCTTTATTAGACAAGACCTTAGAAAATACAAGCATGTGAAAATAGCCCCAATAGCTACTGCAAAAGCAAGTGCCAAAATTATTAAAGCTCCTACCATTTCTCAACCATATTAGAGTAAGTAAAATTTAAAGCAAACCAGATTTCGGGTTACTGTCTTAAACAGCTTTCAGGGTTTTTTCTTTGAACCCAAGTCTTTCTGAACCCACCCACATCTCTTACCTGCACACTCCTAGTAGAGGTTAACGTTTCAATATGAGGATGGTAGCAGTAAATGACACAGTGTCGTTGGGACGATTCCAAAGTGTGCACCTTTCCATCCAGATCGGAGTCAGAAAAATTCATAGCAGAGAGAGTTTGCAAAAGATCAGAGCTCAGATAGAAAAATAATTTATGGAGGTATTTCTCTGGTGACATTAGTGAAAAGAGGGAGGAAAGGATTAATAATCTTAACAGAACCTCTTATGTGGATGAAAACATCCAGAAAATAAATGATTTCTGAAGTGTAATATTCACCAATGTCATGCAGATAAAGTTGGAATGGCAACAACTTTATTACAGAGAATGCTCCCCGTGTCGCATATTAATATCCAGCTGTCAGATCATGATGATCTAACTGTCAGCAGGCAAGCTGCTGGAAACTGGTCCTGACCGGTTATGTCCTGATAAGGAGTGAGGTCAGTGACAATGAGTCAGCACTAAGCTGATTGGACACTATACTGTATAAAAGTGGACAAGTGCTGCCCTGTGTTTTTCTTCTCTCTTGTGATGGTTACTGGCGGAGCACTTTGTCTGAGGACTGTACATATTGTAAATAAATTCTGTATATAGTTTACCACAGGACTGTCTTGTGTGGTGCCATACAGAGCTGTCTTTGCTGTTGAGTGCTGAAGAGTGGCTGGTGAGTTGGAGTGGCTGAAACAGTCCTGGTGGCTGACCACAGCTTTCTACTGGGCTCTCAGGCTGTCCTACGCGCACCGCGCAACACCCTGTGTGGAACTACCCTCTTCTGCCACCCCTTCTGAAGACCATCGCCTATGGTTGGGCAAAGCAACTGAGATATTTCCTGACATAGGAATCTACCTGTTCTCTCTCTCTTTCCCCAGGTCCATACTGCAGTAACTCAAACCTAACCCACACGGTGTTGGTAGTGAATACTAGCTCAGTAACCATCTTGTTCAACAGCACAGTGCACCGCTCAGGACGTGGCTTCCTCCTTTCCTATGCCAGCAGCAGGCAGCCAGGTAGGGGAGACTCCCTTATCACACCTGTAGAAATCAGATATGCCTGGAAAGTGGTGTTCTTCCGTTTGGGAATGGGTGGGGGCATCCTCCAACATGGCCATTGGTCCTCAGTCTGTAGCTACATTTGCTCTCGCTGCTCACCCACTGCAACTGAGTGGCTGAAGTGTGGTCCAGTGATGCTTCATAACGGCAAGGCAGAGAAAATGATGGATTCATGATCTTAACAGAACACAGCACCTTGTGCAGATGAGAGCATCCGGGAGGTGAAGGATTTCAAAAAGTATTCACTGTTCTGTGAATTCTTTGCTGTAATTCCTCATGTAGCTAATGACAACAACATATTTGTGGGGAGTCACCCCAGTATGGAAGCCCTCCCTCCTCTACTGGTGATGCTTTGTCCCAAGGAAGCTAGACCCGCTTAAGCAGGTGGTTAAAAGTGGCGGACTCTAACCTGGAGGACCAGGTTTGATTCCCCACTCCTCCACATGCAGCCAGCTGGGTGACCTTGGGTCAGTCACAGTTCTCTCAGAGCAGTTCTCTTAGAGCTCTCTCAGCCCCACTTACCTCACAGGGTGTCTATTGTGGGGAAAGGAAGGGAAGGAGATTGTAAGCCACTCTGAGACTCTGAGTGAAGGGCAAGGTATAAATCCATCTCTTCTTCTTAAGCCTCTATCTGGGTGAAGACAAGCTAAACTCACCTTCCTCCCAACTTCACAAATAAAATGAGACACATGTATCTGTGAGCTCAACACCAGCTCAGCCATCAACTTCCCCTTCAGATCACCTTTCCACCTTTTATATTTAAAAGGGCTATATGAATACTCCTGTGTTTATCTGCCCATTCCCTACCTTTCTTTAAAAAGGAAGCATTCTAGAGTGCAATACTGCTTTGTGAGGGGGGAAAGAGCTAAGCAGCCCTTTCCACACCGCAGACTACTGTTTTAGTCTGCTGCTGTGTTTTCTAAAAGGGGGAAAAGAACTTTCAGGGAGGAGAACTATGTGTGATTGAGTGTAGATGTCGTTTGGCTCTCTGTCAGAGAATTATGAAAGGCACACGATAACTATTGGATAAGTTAATACAGAAGCAAGAACTGAAGTATTGTGGCAATTAGAATGTTGAACTAAAATTTAGGAGACTTGGGTTAAAAATTCCACTTGCAACAAAATTTACTGGGTGACTTTAGGCCAGTAATTCTGTCAGCCTGACCTACCAAGTGCCCTGAGCCAGATAGCCCAAGCTAGCCTGATCTTGTCAGATCTCGGAAGCTAAGCAGGGTCAACCTTGGCTACTATTTGGATGGGAGACCTCCAAGGAATACCAGGGCTGTGATGTGGAGGCAGGCAATGGCTAATCATCTCTGAACGTCTCTTGCCTTGAAAACCCCACCAGGAGTTACCATAAGTCAGATGTGAATTGGTGGTAAACCAGAGGTCATTTCAGGGGGGGATCGCGGGGGATCGCAGTTCCCCCGGGTGAGGTATGGGGGGCGGGGCACATGACGAAGCCCCGCCCCCTGCTTCTGGCCGCCCCGCTTCCGGTCCTCATTCAGCCAGGAGGAGGCAGGAGAAGAGGGAGGGTAAGTTGCTTCCTCCCTGCCTCTCCCCACCCCTGCCTGCCTGGGGCCAGGGAGGGCCTTCGCGGGGCTTCCTTGCACTCCCACTGGCCTTGCAGGTCCACCGCAGGGCCCCTCATGGGGCTCGGCAGTGGAGCTGCAAGGCCGCCGGTGGCGGCCGGGACCGTTGGGGGTGGGGTGTGTGGCCTTATGACACACTTCCGGTGATGTCAGGGGGTGTGGCCTTATGACACACTTCCGGTGATGTCAGGGGGTATGGCATATGCTAATGAGTTATGCTAATGAGTTCCCCTAGCTCTTTTTCTACGAAATGACCCCTGTGGTAAACAACCAACAACACTACCTACGTAAGGTAAAGGTAAAGGTTCCCTTGCTCGAAAGCCAGTCGAATCCGACTCTAGGGTTGCGGTGCTCATCTCCGTTTCAAAGCCAAAGAGCCAGCGCTGTCCGAAGAAGTTTCCGTGGTCATGTGGCTGGCATGACTAAACACCAAGGCGCATGGAACACTGTTACCTTCCCACCAAAGTGGTACCTATTTATCTACTTGCAATTTCTTGCTTTCGAACTGCTAGGTTGGCAGGAGCAGGAACTAGAGACGGGAGCTCACTCCGTCTTGTGGCACCTGGGTCTCGAACTGCTGAACTACTGACCTTCCACAGCCTGCAGTTCAGCGTCTTAACCACTTGAGCCACCGCAGCTCCAGTAAAACCTACCTAGTGTGAGGATAAAATGAGGAAGGGAGAAGTGTGTACACAGCTCTGAAATCATTGTAGGGAGAGTGGGATTAAAAATATGTACTGGACAGATAATTGAAAACAATGCTGAAACAGAATTTCATATCAATTCAAAGCATATTCTTGCCTGCTGGATATTTTGACAAAAGTGGGACATCTCCCACAATGGCAGATAGCTGAAAGACATACTAATGGAGCAAGACCTAACCTCAAAAGTGGCATCAATTAAGCCTTTGAGTCGCTAAGGATCAGACTCTGGTGCTTGGAGGCCGCCAGGCAGAACTCCAGACGCAGCATCTGGAGCTCGTCATGGGTCAGATTCACACTGCAAACATCCATGACGCACTTTCTTTATTCTTTGAGATCTGTGGGAGAAATCGTGAAATGACTGTGGGTCAAACAGGCTGACGGGAAACTTTGGACACTGAATCTCTTGGTCTCATGAGATATGGGGGAAAAACTGTGCCTAGGATAGGTTGCATTCCTAGTGTTTGTCTCGTTTTCTGTTTAGGAGAGTTCTGCCCATAAAATATTTCCCTAAATAACGCCCCCGTACACGTATTTTGTGGTTTCAGATGGAGAGAAAGAACACTTCAGTATGTTCATTGGCTTTCTCATGGATATTTTAGGTAGTTTTCAATAGACTGGCTTCCCTTCCCAAAGAGGTGTGCTGAACATCTTTCACTATGATACAGACATTTATGTGATTGTCAATGTATTTGCTGCTGCTCAGATATCCTGTGCACCCAAGTCCTTATTACAACACAACAATGGATGTGGAGGCACTGTACTGATTAGAGTGATGAACTGGGACTGTCAAGATCTGCGTTCAAATGTGTACTCTGCCAAGAAGCTCCCTACATGATCTTGGGCCAAGCATACTCTCCATTAGAGGGCAAATCCATACACTACAAGCCCTGGTGATCAGATATACAACTGAAGTTTTGGAACTCAAAGACCAGCCATATGCTGGCCAGCCACATGCTGGCCAGCCACATGGGGGATCCAAGGACTTTATAACAAGTGAATTGGCCTTCAACGTACGCTACTTGCAGGGTTGTTGTGAGGTTTAAAGAAGTAGGTGAAAAATATGTAACCTACCCTCTGAGCTTCTTGGGAGAAGGGTGCAAGAAGATGCAACTCCCAGTTCTCCTGAATTCTATTCAGTTTTATTGGGTGACACATGGATTCTGCACTGGAGAAGCCAATCTTTAAGAAACGTTTGCAGTGTGGCTTCATTCACATGTCATGAACAAAGTGGTATTTGTTTGTGATGGGCATGAATCTGGTTAATTGTCAGGCTTGCACTCTCAACCCCTCCTTCTCTTGCATGGAAATCTTTCCTCAAAGTCCAATGAAGAAGGATTAAACTGTAGTTAAGAATCCCAGTTACCAGGGAAGAAACAAACCTTGGTTCATTGAGGTACCCACATTCGGACATCGTGACCAATTGGCTTTAGCATGAAGACTTCCATCTTCAATGGCAGCATGCTGCACAAGAGCTCAACAGTTAACAAGCTTCATTTCCATCACATACAAACTCCAGCTGGTTCCTGATGTTTGGCTTCAGACTGTGAAATCATTTCAAAGGAGGCAGTGAGATCTGGAAGGTGCCACGTCGGCTGGATCCTCATTTGTAGCAATCCACTCACGAACAACTGATATTGTCAGCTATAATCCGTTACCCCTTTCTTCTGTCTTTTAGATTTGATTTCCTGTTTGCAGAAGGGTATCCATTACAGCAAGGAACAAATCAGGTGAGTGCCAATCCATGGAGACTCTGCTCTGGTTGGCTATAAATACAAAATGAGTTCCGCCCTCCTCTGCAGTTCATGGTTAGCACAAGATGGCACTCAGGTACATGGAAGATTTATTTATTTCAGAAATGTCTATGCTGCCTCATCAGAGTTCTGCTCAAGGAGGTTAGCAGTTAAAATAATGTTATGGATAGAAAAAAGGGTTTTAGGCACAGGGGGGAATGAGTAAGTATATTACTATGGTGTTACATAATTTTGGAACTCTCTTCTCAGGGAGATTCGACTGTCTGCCTTTGTGGGCATCTTTTACCAGCAGGTGAAGATTTTTGTTTCTTATGGCATACCCCCAGTAATGGTTACTGGCTCTCCTCCTGGTGTTGTTTCTTTATGGGTGCGTTCAGATGCGCCATTTGATTTGGTGTTGTGACTGTTCAAGAACGGATTTTATATGCACGATCACACAGTCAACATCTGCCTCCCATCCCCAGCCGTTGGTTTCCGGCTCAAAACCCCCTTTAACCCGGAGTATTTTGTTACCAGGTCCCAAGTGGTGTTTTCTCAGTTCTCCTGTTTAAAGCCGCATTTTCTCCCTGTGTGATCGCTCCTCCGGTGTCAAGCCACTTCCAGTGGTTTAAATCCCCTCCCCGCTCGAAAGCTGCTGCGGAAACCCGAGGCTTCAGCTTTTAGCCCGCCATTTTTTTAGCGTCAGCAGTGTGCGCATAGGTGGAGCTCCACTTCCGCGTTTATAAAATCGACGTTTAAACGGTCACTCATTTTAGTGTTTATATGAGTTTGGGATCTCACGGAGGCCATTTTCGGGTCAAAAGTTTAAAGGGAAGTCTTTTGTTGGAGGGGTTGGATTGATTTGCCCTGGTGGTTCTGCGCATGCGCCATGATAGTCTCCCCCCATTCTACGGATGAGCGCCTATGTGCATGAGCAAACTGAGAAAAATTTTAAAAATGCCGACACACACTCCTGCACGTCGGTAGTGTAGATGCTGGGGAGCGATGTGACTGCGTGGTGAGGCGGGATTAGGGAGGTAAGTGTGAGCACGACTATCCAGATCAAAGATAATCGTGTCAGAACCAGACTAGTTTAAACTGCTCTTAGCACGCCGTCTGAACACACCCTATGTGTTTTTAATTGAATTGTTTTATAATTTTAACTGTATTTTTAATTGCTTAAATGTTTTAGTGCTTTTTTATGTTCACTCTTTTGTGAACCCTGATTGGGTGGAACAGTGGCATAAAAATGTTTTAAAGAAATATAATTGGTAGTAGGGTATAGCACTATAAGGAGCTGCGGTGGCTCAAGTGGTTAAGATGCTGAACTGCAGGCTGTGGAAGGTCAGTAGTTCAGCAGTTCGAGACCCGGGTGTGCCGCATGATGGAGTGAGCTCCCGTCTCTAGTTCCAGCTCCTGCCAACCTAGCAGTTCAAAAGCAAGAAATTGCAAGTAGATAAATAGGTACCACTTCGGTGGGAAGGTAACAGCGTCCTGTGCGCCTTGGTGTTTAGTCATGCCGGCCACATGACCACGGAAATGTCTTCGGACAGCGCTGGCTCTTCGGCTTTGAAACGGAGATGAGCACCGCAACCCTAGAGTCAGATTCGACTGGCTTTCGAGCAAGGGAACCTTTACCTTTAGTGGCTGATACCCCCTTCCTCCAGCGGTGTCAAACTGGGGTGTGCCCTTGACTGGCTTTCAAGCAGGGGAACCTTTACCTTTACCTTTATAGCACTATAATGTTATTGATTGCTAATGGATTTTTTTAAGTCTTCCTGTGGGGGGGGGAGGAAATGGTGGGTGCAAGAGAATGGAGAGGGGGAAATGGCACTGGGTGTGGGTTGAGGATATTTGGAAACCTGTATTGTCCTGCCCACATGTGAGCTAGCACTCTTTGTTTCAGAAATATGGGATCAAAGGAGGGGAAACTGCACAAGACAAACAAGAGGCTGGTGTTATGATACTTCTCCCCCCACACAAAAAATGTCTACTTTGAGAGCAGGGGTGCAAAAAATCTGTGCAGGAGCAGCCTGAAATAGATGGCCTGACATCACTGTATAACAGCCTTGCCTATGTTCATAAGCCCAAAAGCGTGCTTTCCTAAGACAATATAAATGCTGGCTGTCACACAGACCTGCTGCCACCACTTGCAAGGAAGAAGGGTTTTCACCCTGTGCTTTTTAATCCTGCTGCAGAGTGTACTGTCCTGCAGGCTGCAAGGAAGTCACAGGAGACATATGGGGCAACATGAGACAAGGCTACCGTGATGTGAGTACAGCACTGTCAACTGTACTTTCAAATCATGCTTTGTTTGCTGAGTGGTGTCTTCAGGGTCTGGTTTAACAGATCAGAGCTCCCAGCTTTTTTTTTTCTTTAAAGCCACCACTATGTAATTTCAATCAAAACCATGGCAAAAGGGGAAAGGGTTTAAGTCTTCCTCCCCATACTATTTTCTTGACCTGAAACTGATGTTACTTGGCCCGTTGGTACTCGCATCTGGACTTTTTTTTCCCTTTTTGGTCTCATCAAAACCGTTTACTGAATATCAGACATTCTGCTCATATGGCTATAATGTTTTACTTTTGTATTGGTTTGTATTATGTTCTACTTTGTTGTAAAAAATTGAAAAAAAAGTAAATATATTTTAAAAAATCAACATTTACTGGGGGGGGGGGGAGATGACATACTGAATTCCCAAAATGGGCTAGATTTTAGAGAGAGAACCAATTCAGAACAGTAAAGCTCAGGGGCGCCCCCCTTTATAGATCACAGCTCCCAGGCTTCAAGATGGAACCTCCTGAATACAGACAAAGAGTCTTCTAACCGATGCTCCCTCTAAGCTGTGGAGTCTTATGAGCAAAAATTCTACTTTGTGAGCTACTGGCATTAAAGTTGTGAGCGAGCCATTTGGCTACTGCATAAATTAGTTTGCTCTGGAGCCATCCCTCCTGAGCTTGGACAAAAATGTATGAGCCAGAGGCTAAAAACTGCACGCTAGCTCACACTAACTCAGCTTAGAGGGAACACTGCTTCTAACAGTAGCATCAAATAGCTACCCTTCGGTAGCACTGTAAGAGGTGTCTAATTGGACCTCTGCCTCATCTTTTTCCTTTTGCACTTCAGCCTGTGCATATGCTTCTTTTACCACTTACCTTTCATACTGGGGTAGCTCCCCCTGGCTTGGTCCCCAAGAATGGAGAGCAGAGCTGTAGTCAGACGGCTGCAGATTAATGGGACCATGCCCAGACACCTTCCACACAAGAAGACGGTGGTGGCAACAGCAGAAAAGCGTATCTGTACTTTCACGTTTTCCCAGTGGGGCATATGGCAGTGCACTTGGGCTTTCTGGAGTTGGGAAAATGGTGCAGGAAGTAAGTTTTAAACCCACCCTCCCCCAGTGCCACGATCCTAATCCAAATCAAATCCCTGCCATGCCTAATTGATCCAATCATGGAAATCCCAGGATCTAGCCTGATCTGTTTAAGAGAACTTTGGGAGCTGGTGTAGCACCACAGCTAAGAGAACAGACATAATCCAAGAGATAGCTCATGCAAACGATTATGGTGCCACCAGACTCCTGATTATCTTTGCTTTCATTCACTGTCTCATACTAATTCCCTCCAGACCTCCGTTCTCTGCAAGGCTGCTGTCCATGCTGGTGTGATCCTAGATGAACAGGGAGGGCAGATTACGTTGTTGCAAGGAAAGGGGATCACTCTGTATGAATCATCCTTTGCTAATGGACTCTACTCAAAAAGGTAAGCAGAACTGGATTGACCAACAACCAGGGGTCATTTCCTGCAGGAGTGCACAGGAGCAGAGCTCTGGCAGTAAAGAGCCCAGGGGGCGGGCACATGCAACAAGCCCCACCCCCTGCTCCCAGCAGCCCTGAGTCAGAGCAAGAAGCAGCCAGGTAAGTTGCAGAGCTCCGCCTGGCCCCCCGGTCCAAAACAGTCTAGTGGCACCTTTAAGACCAAGTTTTATTCAGGTACAAGCTCTCCCTCCTCTGCGAGGACCGATCTGCACGTTCCCCCCCCCCCCCAGTAGCTAGCAATCCGAAACAGTCCAGTGGAGCCTGAGTGGTGGGGGTTGCCTTCTGTCACACTTCTGGTGATGTCAGGGGGGGTAGCATATGCAAATAAGTTATGCTAATGAATTATGCTAATGAGCTCCTGCACCTCTTTTTCTACGAAATGACCCCTGCCAACAACCAAACACCAACTTCCGGATCCCTCTTTGAATGGGCTAAATTTCAGTTTAATTTAGCCCAAGTTTTATGTGCTCTTTAAGTGTAGGGACTTCTGTCCACAATAAGTGGAGCTGACACATATTTTTTCTCCCAAGAAACAAAAATACCAATGGACAGGCCCCAGCAATTAAATAAAATTTATGCAGCATATTGATAGAACAAGTGGAGGACCTGCAAGGACTTGTAGGGGGTAGGGGGGAAATGTCACTTCCCCTTCCCCTGCTAATTTCTTCTTTCCCTTTCCTGAAAGCCCCTATAGCCTCTCCTCTTTTCCTGCTTCCTTCTCTCCTTCCCACCCACCAGCCAATATACCTTTATCTGCCCCCTTGTCTTCAGCTTTCCTTCTTTCCCTCCCCCAGCAGCCTGTTCCCAGGGAAACTGTAGCTAAGCTGCAGGGTGCCAGTAACCAGGCTGGGACCAGTTATGAGGTGCTGGCCAGAGCAGGCCTTGTTGCACAGTGGGGAATCCCAAGGACTTGTGGGAGATACCTCACTTTCCTCTGTATGCTGCTCCCCACACTGTTTCCTCTTTCCCCCTCCTGACAACCCCCATTTCCTCAACTTTCCTTGTGTCCCTTTCTCCTTCCCACTCACCAAGCAACCTAACTTTTATATGCCACCCATCTTCAGCTATACTTATTATTTATTTACTTCATTTATACCCCATCTTTCTCCACAATGGAAACGAAAAGAAGCTTCGGTCATTCTCCTGTCCGGCCATGGTCCCAGTTACCAGATGTCAGTATCCACAGATGGGGCCATGTTGAGAATTAGATAAATTGATTAATTATATACTTATATAGTTCAATCTAATCCTTCTCAGGCATATGAAGGATGAATCCAGCCCAGTATCCTGTTTCCATCAGTGGCAAGCCAGAGGTCTCTGGAAAGTCCCTAATCAGGGCATGGAAACTACAGCCCTCCTCTTGTTGTTTGTTACTAGGGTTGCCAAGTGTGAATTCAGCCGCAGCGGGGGACTCCTGGCTGGCGGCTGGAGTGCGCGCGCGCCGCATCCATGTCGCCCGGAAGTGACGCAGGCATGCTGGGCACGCTGGGGGCGGGGCCACGACCATCCGAGGGAAAACCATAGAGTTTTCCCTCGGATGACCGTGGCCCCGCCCTCGGCATGCCCGGCGTGCCTGCGTCACTTCTGGGCGACGTGCACGTTGGGGTGGAGTTCCCCCCGGGGCCCGATCCGCCAGCAGCGGGGAACGGGCCTCTGGGGCGAGGGTTTCCCCGCCCCCCGGGGGGACTTGGCAAGCCTATTTGTTACCAGTGTCAAGAATTACGAGATACATTGCCTCTGAACACAAAGATGATATGATTTGTTTTTAAGCTAAAATAGCTCTCTTCTCTCTAGCAGTTTCCCATTGGGTAGTTTTACATTAATTAAAGTGGAAAAACACAGTTATACAAAATTAGCCAGGCAGAAACTGGATGGCATGGAATAAATAACCATAGGCTTAAAAAACAGCAGTAATGATAAAATAATGTCTTATTTCTTAACACACTTTTGTGAATTATGTTTTCAAAGGTAAGCGGGGAAATGCTATTCATTTGTGATGACAAAAGAGTTAAGTTTTGGCTTGATGAGGAAAAGAGCCGGGTGAACCTACTTTAGGGTTGCCAAGTCTTACCTTTAGCTGGAGTGGGGGACTCCTGGCTGTTTCCCAGAGCGCGCGCGTGCCGCAACCACGTCACCCGGAAGTGACGTGATCACGCTGGGCACGCTGGGGGCGGGGCCATGACCATCCGAGGGAAAACCATAGAGTTTTCCCTCGGATGACCGTGGCCCCGCCCCCAGCGTGCCTGGCATAGTCGCGTCACTTCCGGGTGACGTGCATGTCACGTACTTGGGGGTGGGGTTCCCCCCGGGGCCCGATCCGCCAGCGGCGGGGAACAGGCGTCTGGGGTGGGGGTTTCCCTGCCCCCCGGGGGGACTTGGCAAGCCTAACCTACTTGGGAAGGCTGGTCCACAGCAAAAGGGGCCACTAACAAGAAGGCCTCTAGTCTCCTTACTGAAGGCATTCTGGAAATCCTCTGAGCGATCAAAAATAGCTGACACTTGAAGAGTTTGCAGCCCAAGACATTTTACCCTCTCCCTCTTTTTCTCATTCTAAATAGGGGACCCTTATCTGAAAAGCGGCTCATCTTTCATAAAGGTTTGTCATTATACTAGTTTTAATTCTTTACTCTTTCATATTTATATCCCACCATTATTTCAAGAAGCTCGGGGGGGGGGGGCATACATGAACGGGATTTCCCCAGCTCACCTTTGTGATTCAAGCAGGGCCTACCATCAACATACTGCAACCATTTTTCCTCTTACCTTGTAAGGTAGGTTAGGCTGGGAGAGGGAATGGCCAGACTAAAGTCACTGTATGGGCTTTGTGGCACCCAGTGGGGTGTTCAAACCCATCCCCTCCCTAGTCCCAGTCTAGTGCTTTAACCACTATACAGCAATGTCTCTGTCTACAGTATATCCTTTTAGCGGTTACTCAAACCTCCCAGCAGCTGCTGCATGTCTCCCCTTTGCACTGGCAGGTTAGCTTTGCCATTTGGTCCTTGTTAGCAGTGATGCCTTTCTCTGTGTTTTGCAGCAACAGCAACACAAAAATATTTCAGAAAAACTGAAACCATTGGAACTACCTCGTAAGGTTGTTGAGAACAAAGAATGCAAGCCCCTTTCCTTCCTTTTTCAGACTGTGATGGAGTCTTGGAAGCATCCAGCTTCAACGCATCATCCTGCTGGCATGAGCAGAATGCCATGGGAGAGAATCAGATCTGGACCGCTGAGCATGCTGCTTTTAGTAGCAGTGGGGTCTCCTGGGCAGCAGATCAGAGCTCTACAGGAGAGTGGCTGGAGGTAGATTTGGGTGGAAGGAGAAACGTCACAGGTCAGTAAGTATCAAGCAGCTTTTCCCTTTTCCAAGCAAACTTCTCCAGCACCTTTTAAAGTCAAAGTATAGCCATGGGAACCCCCAGTTTCCTTTATAGAGCTAATCACAGCAGAGGGGGGCTGGTTTCCATGAGCAAAACTATGCAGGAGCAGACAGGTTAAGCCCCTTCTCCTTGTCTTGTGTGACCCCATTCCAGGGTTCTACGTGGCCATTATTTGACTGTAAAAAGCAAGCAGGGATCCATGACCTCTATGATGTCTACTTGGACCTATGTGTTTTTTTTTTTGCACCCCAATGGAGATAGTAAATTTGTACTTATCATTATTTTAATAAACCAGAAGCCTCTACTTATGTTTTTATGGGTGAATAAATTCCTTATTTTCAAGGCTTTTTTTTCTTTTTAAAGAGATGCCGGAACTTTCAAGAGGGAAATGAAGTTTTCAATCTGTATACTGAAAACTCATGAACTTTTAAACATTTTTTTTAAAAAAACATCTTTTTTAAAAAATCTGCTGCTTGAAACATAAAAAAGATCATGCACCAGGCAAGCAGCTGAGGGGGGCAAGATGAGGAGCCATTCCAAAGATGAGGAGCCTATTCCTAAAAGGCCCTCTCTCTGGTGGCTAGATATCCACCTCACTTCAGAAGACGGTGGCACATGGGGAGGGCCTGTACATTTGCCCCCATGGGGCAAACAGTCACGCTGCAGGGCCGTTTCTGGTCAGGAAAATTATTTTAGGTGGAAGAGTTTTTTAAAAATTCCCCTTGCACAGTAGTCTTGATCCACATTAGTGGCTGCATGCCTGTTATTTACGAAGGAACCATGTAATATTCAGTCAGTAATGTTTTTCTATACACTTCTCCATTTTTATTCTCTTTTTCTTCTTTGCCTTCACCAGTTGCCTCATTCCTTCCTCTCCTGCCTCCGTTGCCTCAGAAACACTGCTGTCACGCTGAACAAGTCAAATATTATGTCTCAGAAATTCACTTTTTGTGTTGTTTTCAAGAAGCCGGAGGAGAAATTGTGGCTTTTGTGAAGCCACCTCAGAATGCACTTGTTAATTGGCGAGGGGGAGAAAGAAGCTTTGTGAGGCTGGGTTGCCAGAGGCTGAGTGGAATTCAGAAAAGGAAAATAGTTGGGGGGAAGAGGGGTTATTTGATCACTGCCCTGTCTGATGCTTGGTGAAACATTCAAAGCCCATCCAGGCCTGAAAACTGTTCAGGGAAAGGTTCTTGGTGGCCATGACACAGATAATCAGGGGAAAGCTGAGGAAATCCTGTTACATTCCCGTCAGCTAAAAATCTAAAGAAAGGAAATCATGCTTGATTCCTTTAGGCTTCTCATGAAGTGTCAAACCACATGGGATGCTGAGTCCTTAGAGCCCAGACTGGGGATCTGTGATCAGTTCCTTAGACATGTATTTTAACTACAAGAAGCAATGGCATGGAAGGCCATAAGAACCTCTTAGTTGCCTTGGTGGATCAGACCAGTGGTCCATCTAATCCAGCATCCCGTTTCATACAGTGGCCAGCCAACAAGGTTGCCAACTCTGGGTTGGGAAATACCTGGAAATTTGGGGAGTTGAGCCTGGGGAGACCAGGGTTTGGTGAGAGGAGGGACGTCAGCAGGGTATAATGCCATAGAGTCCACCCTCCAGAGCAGCCATTTTCTCCAAGGAAATTGATCTTGGTTGTCTAGAAATCAATCGTAATAGCAGTAGACAACCAGGTGCTACCTGGAGGTGGCAGCCTTACAACCAACTATCCTAGAGGGCCAAGACCTTCCCCTGATCACTGGTCCTTGAGCAACAAGACACCCACCGTATTTGCTTCTTGCACCACTCCCATACTAAACTCCTGGTAGCAAGCCCTGTTTGCAAGGTCTAGTACCACTCTGTGAGGGCCCAATCTAGATAGGAGTACCAGGGCTGGGAAAAGACAGTTGGTCTTTGTCTAGATAAGACCTTTTCTGTGGCCGAGTTCAGCCCCCTCTCCTCCTCCTGACCTTACTAATATGGTTTGTTGTTTCTGGGTCCCCCCCCCCCACTATTGCTAACCAATTCCTGTTGAATGAAGACGATCTGCTGTTACGGCTATTTTAATTAGTTAATCTTTGTTGCTGTTACTGTTTTTGTAAATTTCCCTGAAGGCCAGATTTGGTGGAAAGGCAGGATCATTTTAAAATAAATAAATAAATACTGCATTGGGCTTGGATCATAGAGATCTGGGTTCATATTCCTGCTCCAAGCATGAACTCTCTGGACGGTGCTGAGCAAAATGCCTAGGCATAGATCACTGTGGTGTGTTCCCTCTAAGCTGTGGAGTCTTGTGAGCAAAAATTCTACTTTGTGAGCTACTGGCATTCAAGCTGTGAGTGAGCGATTTGGCTTCTGCATAAATTAGTTGGCTCCGGAGCCATCCTTCCTGAGCTGAGACAAAAATGTGTGAGCCGGAGGCTAAAAAACTGTGAGCCAGCTCACACTAACTCAGCTTAGAGGGAACACTGGTTACCTGTGCTGTGTTGGGGAAATTATATTTCCCTGGCAGTATTCAATCCCTCTCCTCTCTAGAAATGAAGGGGTGGCATCTGCCCTATGATTCTTCCTCCTGGTTCCTTAAGGAGAAGCCACAGTCCAGAGGCCTGGGAGGCTGTGGAACAGTTCAGTGTCTGGCATCTGCTTGAGATCTCTTGTCAGCTGGTGTTGCTGCTGTTAGCCTAGATCGGTGATGGGGAACCTTTTAGAGACCGAGTGCCCAAACTGCGACCCAAAACCCACTTATTTATCGCAAAGTGCCAACACGGCAATTTAACCTGAATACTGAGGTTTTACTTTAGAAAAAACAACTCCTACATTAACTTAAGATGATCCAAACAAAGTAAGGAAAGCAATCCCAAATGCTTTCATTTACTTAAAATTATTTGGCAGATTATTCGACACTTTAATGATGGTCTGGGCCTGGCTGGGGCGATGGCACGCGTGCCCACAGAGAGGGCTCTGAGTGCCACCTCTGGCACCCGTGCCATAGGTTCGCCACCACTGGCCTAGATGGACTTCTTGTCTGACTTAATAGGGCAGCTGCTTTTTGTATATAAATTCATGTCGAGTCAGTGGGACCAACAGTAAAGGCATCTGAGCACAGGCTCTTCCCATGATTCTCCCCAATAATTCTACATCAACCTCATGAGGAGGGTTAGGCCAAGAGATCTTCACTGGTTCAAGTTCACTCACACATCTTTCTATGTCTGTTGAAGCTAATGGACTTCGATTGCTTAGATTGGTACTGTTAACGGACTTGAGTACTGAGTGGGTGTTTGAACCCAGGATTCCCTGGCCTAGCCACTACATCAAGCTGTCCTTAAGCATCTTGCTTATGTGCCACTCTCATGGCTTTTAGGTACAAATTTAACCATATTATTGTTCCAGAAATTATAACAAAGGGGTCCTCGCATAAATATAACTACTACATAAAGTCCTACAGAGTCCTTTTCAGCCGGGATGGGAAGAACTGGAAAGTCTATAAGTCCAAAAATGGAGACGATAAGGTAAGACTGGTAAATATTGGGAAGTGGGTCTATTGGGATGGAGATGGTTAACAATAGTCGATATGCAAAGTAGCCTCCCCCTGCTCTGCTAATAACATTTGAAAGAAGGAAATGTGTCCTTTGAAAATACATTTTCCCTTTAAAATGCGAACAACAGAACAGGGAGTCTGGTTTCAAACAGTGAAATCAAAGACTGAAGCTGAAGTTAAACCCCTATCCTTCTCTGCACAGCCCTGAGACAAGTTGAGATCACCCAAACCTGCAATAAACAAACACCATCACAGCTTTCCATGTCAGTTTCTAATTCTTCCTTCTCCCCACCCTGCCAGGTCTTTAAAGGAAATAGTGACAGCTACCAAGAGGTCTCCAACACTTTCATCCCACCAATCCTGGCTCGTTACCTGCGCATCACACCCCAGAGCTGGAACCAGAGGGTTGCGCTGAAAGTGGAGTTGTTGGGATGTCAGGTGGCACGCCTCAAGGCAATGCGCCCATACAGCGATAATGGAAGTAAGGAGCAGCAACTTGCCTATCCGGATTGATACTCTTTGATGATCACCAACTGGCTCATCTTCCTTTAGGGCGATCGTGTCAGCTTCCTTGTTAATAAGGAGGGGGGTGTTTTCATGCAGCCCACACATGCACAGGTTACCTGGAATGCTAATGCATGCCACTGAAGGGCAAGGGGGAAGCAGCCACATCCAGACTAGCATCAGGAGTTGGTGCACATCCTTGCAGGAGGGTTAAAGGTAAAGGTAAAGGTTCCCTTGCTCGAAAGCCAGTCGAATCCGACTCTAGGGTTGCGGTGCTCATCTCCGTTTCAAAGCCGAAGAGCCAGCGCTGTCTGAAGACGTTTCCGTGGTCATGTGGCCGGCATGACTAAACACCGAGGCGCACGGAACGCTGTTACCTACCCACTGAAGTGGTCCCTATTTATCTACTTGCAATTTCTTGCTTTCGAACTGCTAGGTTGGCAGGAGCTGGAACTAGAGATGGGAGCTCACCCCATCATGCGGCACCCGGGTCTTGAACTGCTGAACTACTGACCTTCCACAGCCTGCAGTTCAGTGTCTTAACCACTTGAGCCACCGCAGGAGGGTTACTGCCAAGCAAAAGAGCTTGGCCTTTTTGTAAGAGTCATACTGCACTCCCTCTGAGAGACTCTCCCACCAAGAACTGAGAGATTTTGATGCTGCAGGGGCTTTAGGATAAACACTCATTTCCTGACAAGCAGGAGGCTAGTGGGAGGCAGTGCGGGAACCACGCTTAGCTGCCTTTTCTCTCTCACCAGGAAAGGGAAGATCACTCTACAGGATCTTCCATTTCCTGATTGGGTGGAGGAAGTGGAGCACTAACTCTCTAGCTTCCTTTCGCCCTGACTTGTTGACCACAGAGCAAATTGTAAATAGTTCATGTATGTTAAAGAGGTTGATCGGGTAGAGGACAATGAGGCGTGATGATGTACTTTATGGGAGGGCCACTGGAGGGCATCTTGCCTATAGGAGGTAGTGCTATAGGCCTCAAAAACCTGGAGACAGTCTTTATCCACAACTGTTAGGGACAAAGTCTTATGAGTTCATCTAAACCTGCAGTTCCCTTTGTGGTATCCATGGGCATATGGTACCCACCTGCTTTATCCTCAAAATATCTCTTCTCCAAAACAAACAGCCAGTCTTGGCTTTCCTCCACTGTCAAAGGAGACACTTCAGAAGAGCCCAGAAGGTATCATCATTGTGCCTGCAGGGAGCACCTGTATGGAAACAGCTGCTTTCAACAAAGGAGGATGTTTGGCTTGGAACCCTCTAATGTTTTGTGGAACCTCCCACTGTTTGAACCCAACCCCATGGCAGCCATTTTCGGATTGGTTTCCCCTCGCCCTCCCCCCATGACATCCATTTTGTTGTGGCACTCACAACGAAATTCCAAGAGCGCTCGCAAGAGTGGGAACCCCTGACCTAAACCATAGAGAGATGTGGTGATCTGGTTCTGAAAGACAGGAGGATGATACATCTCACTTTGAGTCACCAAGGATTCTTACACTTCAGATGCTTTCACCGGAGACTGAAATCACCTGGGGCAGGGGTAATTATGCTTGGTAATGCAGAACAAAAAGCAAGAGAAGAGGCATTTGTCATACAAATATGCATTCCAGCTGATGGAAGTTTATCCATCTCATTGAAGGCCCATAAAAGCAAGAAGTGCTTTGAATTGAATATATAGTCAAATCTTTTCTCCTAGGCTACCCACAGAGAATCGTTTCCTCCCATTAACAGTACAATATCTTGAAAGCAGGGAGGGGAAAGTAGCAGAAGACAGAGGCAATTTGTCAAATGGGTGGCTTGTTTTTTAGACTTCACCACGAACACTTGTCTGCTATGTAGGATAGCGGCAATTAGCACTGGGATCAGCATGGTCCCTATGGGGCTTATGGTGACCAGGTAGGCACTGAATCACTCCAGAACAACAGCAGGAAGTGCAGGAGACAGACGTATTTCTGCCAGCTGTTTCTCGACATTCCTGAATGTTGTATGAAAAGTTGCATTTCCTCCTGGAGGGAAAGGCCAGAGCCAGCATCAGGGCTCAGCATCATTGGGCAACTGCCAAGGCCCACCTCTCTGCAGGGGGCTCACGGTTTACTGCCAGAGCCCCTTGGCCTTGCAGTGACAGCCTGCGCAGCCATCTCCCTGTTTGAGGAAGCATGTAGAGATAGGGACAGTGAACAAAAGGGCAGTAGCAGCTCCCTGCTCCTTCACTTCCCCTGTCCCTCTGGGCAATGGGTAGGACTAGGTCCAGCCCAGAAGTGAGCCAGCGGAGGCACCTTGCCCAAAGGCCACCCAAACCCTGGAGCCAGGAACGGCCATAGCTCAGGTAGAGCACATACTTTGTACGCTGAAGTACCCAGTTCTCTTCCCAACATCTCTGATTAGAAGGATCTCCAGTAGCAGGATGTTCTGTTTAAACAGCTGTTTTGCAAGCTGTTTCATTGTTGCAGTTTAGACGTTTGTCCCATTAGAGAAACTGTAGCCTGATGCTGGGCAGACGAGAGACCTCTACACTGGGTGGGGTGGGGTGGGGTGGGAATCAGAGTGGTGGGAACGGAGGAACAAAGATGGAGGAGAAAGTAGAACACGGGCTATAAGAGGGGTAGAAGAATAAAACCTGATGTTATGATTCCTGCCTTGTGTTATCTCCTTGCCTGCATTAAGTTACAAAACAGCGCTGGGGGAAACCTTTTCCTAACATCTGAAGAGATGCTGCCCGTGGGAGTGAGCAGAGTAGGCCCCATTCTCCACCTGGCCCTCTCACAGGCCACCAAGGTCGAGCCAAGACGGAACTGACCTTCAATGGTGGAACAAGAGCCTTGCTACAAGGCGCTGCCAATAGCTCAGCACAAGCTAGGTTAGAGAACTAATTAACTAGCAAAGGCTAGAGCTCACCTGAAGGCTTATATAGGGAGATGAGACTCTCACCTTTACCTGTAGCCATACATGGGTCCTGATCAATGTTCCCTCTAAGCTGTGGAGTCTTGTGAGCAAAAATTTTACTTCGTGAGCTACTGGCATTAAAGTTGTGAGCAAGCAATTTGGCTACTGCATAAATTAGTTTGCTTTGGAGCCATACTTCCTGAGCTAAGACAAAAATGGGTGAGCTGGAGGCTAAAAAACTGTGAGCTAGCTCACACTAACTCAGCTTAGAGGGAACACTGGTCCTGATCCTGCACAGACCTAGAGTGTGGTACATATCTTGAGCTGCTAGGGATGTGCTCCTAGAGATGGGGGGGCACTAGTTGCTGAAGAGACCACTTGGAGGCTTTGAATCTGCCCAAGGCTCTGGCTCTTGGATGGGAACCACTTGTGACTGAGACCGTGTGTGTGTGGGTCTTCTCCTGAAGATCCTCAGGGACAAGGAGGCTGTGGTATAATGAGGACCACAGGGAGATTCTCTTCCCTCCTGGAATCTCCCCCTCTTTGGAGGATTCCAGTGGGGATGGGCTGGGGTAGACCCTGACACAATACTAGGTGAGACAAACCAATGGTATAAGACAGGTTCCTATGGAGGGTATGCCCTGTCTAGGAATCCATCCTGGTTTTCTCTTAGTAAAAGATGGCCCCTCATTCAAAACTTTCCCACAATAAACGTTTTGTGCAAGCATGGTGAGGGACATTGCCCTCTCCTTGTCCCAGTGGAACATTCTGATATGTTCAACTCAGTGTTCAGCCTAGCTATATGCCCTCTTCCACAACATGATACTCACACAACAGCAAATGGCTCGAAAGAGCACAATCAATTTTTGTTTTAAATCCCTGGCTGTGTCAAATTGTTCTTGCTCAGGTCTCAGCACATGCAGACCCACAAAGAGCCACACAGGGCCAATGAGGACCAGTAGTGGCCAATCCCAAATGTGTCAAAGGCCCTCTGGGTCCTGCAAATATAGCTTTTAGCCAGATTCACAATATTCACATTTCTGTATGTTCTCCCATTCCAACACTGCAAGTTCTGGACACAGAATTCAGTATTCTACAAACTGCAGCTTGTATTCCCCCCCCCCCCAAATTTCCTGGCCCTTAAAATGGTCAAGATAGCCGAGAGAGTATGCGGGCATGGTGGGGAAGTGCCAAAAGATCGGAAATGGGAGCTTCCAGAAGTCAAGCTAAAATGTTAAACAAAATAATCTTGAGAAAATCTGTGCAAATATGTTTTTCAGCTGCATAATGTGCTGTATTATGGGTACTGCACCAAATTTGTCACCTTTGTTTGCTTAGCTGTAAAGTACAAACCACTGTATGTGCAAGATCCAAGCAAAAAATGTAGAATGTGTCATGTCTCCCACCTACTGATAACTGGCCATGCCCAGTTACAACAGTGGGCCAGATTCTCTCCATGGCAAGCATGACCACTGATTTTATATGTTTGAATGTGTTTTAAATTTTATTGTATTTATTGAAATGTTGTGACCTGCCCTGAGCCCGTTTACGGGATGGGTGGGATATAAATGCAATAAATAAATAAATGCTTATCTGTGCCCAGTCCATATAGCCCAGTCCCAAGTGCGTGAGGCAGAGCATGTTGTCCTCATGAAATCCTCCACTTTTTTTTGCAGTCCAAAGTGGCCCCAAGGAGCTCCCCATCCTGACCAGCATTCCGGCCATTTTCACCCCAAACCCTGGAATAGTAATCAGTTCTGAGAAAACAGGTAAGTGCTTCCCAAATTCTATTTCTAAGGAAGAGCTTTTTTTTCTAGTGGTCACAGCAGGAGTGCTGGTTCTGCCTTCTCCCCTGCAATTAGGCTTGCCATGTCCCCCCGGGGGGTGGGGAAAACCCCGCCCCAGAAGCCCATTCCCTGCCGCTGGCGGATCGGGCCCCGGGGGGAACCCCACCCCGACGTGCGCGTTACCCGGAAGTGACGATGCGGGGCATGCTGGGGGCGGGGCCACGGTCATCCGAGGGAAAACTCTATGGTTTTCCCTCGGATGGTTGTGGCCCCGCCCCCAGCGTGCCTGGCGTCATCACGTCACTTCAGCGCGCGCTTCAGCCGCCCTCCAGCTGCCAGCGGGGGGTCCCCCGCTCCGACAAAATTTTGACTTGGCAACCCTACCTGCAATCTAGGAATGCTTTGTATGTTGCCAATTTCAGGCAGGAGTGGACTCCTACCAGCCATCCTACCCTAGACACAGAACACACACATACATGCAAAAAGCTCCTTGCATGAATAGCCACCCCATCCTAACAGCCCTACATGACCCAGGATCAGGGTACTTGAAGAACCACTTACTCCCAGAAGAACCTCTCCAATAATTAAGAATTTTATCAGCAGTTCTGCTCTGTGGATTTCCATGGTTTGAAATAAGGGCTACTAGAGCCAGGGTCATTTTTTTTCCGGGGCTCCTAGGTTGTGGCATACCCTTCCTACAACTGACACCGACACAGTTGAGGTTTGGGCTCCAGCGTGAGACCTTTCTTTTACTGAGGCTTGCTATAAAGTTTGTTGGCCAGCCTTCTGAATACCACCTCTGAATACTGTCTGGGAACACTGTAGGCACATGGGCTGTGTGCAGAAACACCCTGGTATGAGCTCTGACGCGTCCTGCTAACACGGATCCCATGGTGCCCACAAAGTGCTTTTAGACAGTGGATGGGGTCAGGTGGGGGGTTTGCCAGTAAGCCTTCTGATTGGCCACTGAATATCTGATTGGCTGTGCAGATTTTTTTAATGCTGCTTTGGCAGCAGCTACTACCACAGCACAAGGATCTTCACTGTGTGACAGAAGGTAAGCTGCTGCAACCATTGTGTGGCTGGCTCCACCTCCTGTGGCAGCCATTTTGTGGTTGTGCCCACCTAGGGTTGCCAGCCCTCTGGTCCAGGCGGGGGTTCCCCCACTTTTGTGGGCTCCTCCCCACCGCCAGCTAGCTGGCCGGTGGGGGGAACCCCGCCTACAAATGCCCCAAAACGTGGCACGGTGTTGCACAGCAACACTCTAGTTTTTGGGCAAAACTCTATGGTAAATTTGGGCTCAAACCATAGAGTTTTGCCCCAAACTAGAGCATTGTTGCACGACAGTGGCACAATGTAATCACTTCTGGGTTACATCATCACACCACGTGTGCTTTGCACACCCAACAGAAGATCCCAGCAAGGCCCAGAGATCTGCCCCACCAGAAAGAAGGTAGGAGCTGGCAATCCTATGCCCACCATACTGTGTCAAAATACTAAAGGTACCCACTGGTTCAAAAAGGTTGGGGACCCTCTCGCTAAAGAATTCTCAGGCATGGTCTGCACACATGAAAGAAACTTGGGGTGGTCAAATAGACTGCAGTACAGTTCCTTCCTATGAACAACTCTCTTCAAATAGCAAACTAGCACAGCAGGAAGAAAGCTTCTGACCCACTCTTTTTGGCTGCGGTCATACGTGCCATTTGGCACGGAGGGGAAGCGAGCCTATTTTCCCTGGTTGAAATTGACACAGCGTTGCACAGTCACACAGCCTTTGTAGCTGTGGGCTCAGCCCATCACTGCCCAATCAGACGGCATGTAGCCGAGTGGGGTTTTTTTTTGCCTTTTGTTTCCCATGCGCATAAATGAGGAATCGCACCTCCGCACTGAGGATTCCCCATGGAGTATGTAGTTATGCGCATACTGCTAAGTGAGGGGAAAAAACCCAGCACCAAGTCGGGATGGAGACTATCCTGATGGCCTAAGTGCGTGCTGGAGCAATCAGACAGGGGAAAGTCCATCCATAGCCCATTGACGAGCATTAGGACCGGACCTTCCCCAGTGTCTTCTGACTCCACTTCTTTGGCAGAGCAGCACAGGGTGCCGATGGCTGTGGAACCTTTCCCAGGCCCTTTCCCAGGCATTCGCAGCCGAGTCAGATCTAAAGGCACATCTGACCACAGCCTTTGTTCACTATTTGGGCTTTCTGCTTGCCAGGCACTCTTCACTGGCAGTTTAAAGTGGTCTCATCTACCACCTCAGCAGCTGACCATCTTGTTCTGCTGAGTATGTTAACCTGGATGCTCATAAGTGCATTTGAATACATCTGCATACATCTGCACTGGAAAACCCCCTCTTTCACACATTCAAGTGATCCAGAAGAGGGATCTGAAATCTGAACAGTAACTCTATTGCATGTGTGTGTGCCTGCAGGCGCATAACAGTCCTGACAGAGAGGAAGCTGGGAGAGACCTTTCCCTGCCTGAGATGCTGGAGAGATGCTGCTGGTCAGGGTAGACAGCTGTCAACTGGACAGACCATACATATACATGTAGCGGCCTTATACTGAATCAGACCATAGGTCCATCAAGGTCAGTATTATCTACTCAGACTGACAGCAACTCTCCAGTGTCTCAGGTAGTAGTCTTTCATATCGCCTACTGCCTGGTCCTTTCAACTGGAGATGCCAGGGACTGAACCTGGGACCTGCTACATGCAAAGCAGATGCTCTACCCCTGAGCTACAGTCCCTCCCCAAATGACCTGGCTTAGTATATGAGGCAGTTCCACATGCTCAGAGTTTTGTTAAAGCACCTTCTTTGTTTTTTGCTGATGCTTCTTTGCTGTGTTTTATTCTGCGTAGCATTTTGCTACTTTTATATTGCAGCTGTTTGTATATAGATTAAAATCTTGCATTGCTTCTTTAAACAATTTTCTGTCACTGATGTTCCTACCAGTGGGGACCAGTGATACTTGTGGGGGGGGGCCCCACTGCTGCTGATTCCCTCCTTGAGGCTCAGGGCGGGGACTCGCGGGAGGGGGGAAAGCCCTTCCCTCCCGATCACCAAACAGCTCCAGCCTCCACTACGTCCTACTGAGCCCTGCGGCAGGGCTGGAGCAGCCATCGGTGTGCTTCTCTGCTGCTGCCAGACCCAGTGCAGCAGCCAGCGTTCTCCACTGCCATGGCTGGGCTGGAGCAGCTGCCAGGGTGCTCTTCTGCTGCTGGGCTCAGAATGACAGCAGGCCAGCGGTCAGGTAGCCTCAGGACCAGAGACAGACAAACATGTCCACAGGGCCCAGTAGAAGCGATATCAGGACCAGGACCCAAGATGCATAAGGGGTATTTCACGTTTTAGCAGAAATCCACTACTGCCTACCACTTTTGCAACACAATCTTGAATGTTCCCCCCCGTTAAAAAAAAGAAAATCAGGACATCAGAACAGCATTCATGCAACGTGATTTATAGAACTGCTACACATATACGAAGCATAGAATTAATGAGACTTGTGCCCAGTAGGCCACCAGCCAACTCCTTAATATTAGGCTTAATTCCTGTTTGCTGAGTGCTGCTTTAATGGCCTGGAGCAGAAATCTAGGATTTTCCATTTTTCTGACGCCTCCCTTCTTACCCAGGTCCTCCGTTACTAGTGATGTTGCTGATTGGAGGCTTCGTGCTCATCTCCTCTGCCTTACTACTGCTGGCTTTCCTCTGCCTTAAGAAGAGGTAAGTAAATTTTCCCTTTCTTGGCCCACCAATCACAAGGGGGATCTCCTCCAAACCTAACCTTGGCAGGAAAGAGACCTCACAAGGAGCACTCTGTATCCTTCCTAGAATCTCCTGCTGATATGAACACCAAAGGAATACCAAATTTGGAACAAAGAAGGATTCAACCTAAGTAGTTTCCACAAAGAGGCTATTTGTAAAGTTTACGTGCCGTCTCTATAGAGACCTGCTCAAGGCAACTCACAAAGTAAAAACAATACAATATAATAATTTTTAAAAGAATTATTAATGTTAAAACAAACCATAAGAATGGAGGGGGGGGAGATATGAAAACAGCATGAAACAAGATTCAACAGCCTAAAACAATATCCCCAGGGGTCGTTTCGTAGAAAAAGAGCTACGGGAACTCATTAACATAACTCATTAGCATATGCCACACACCCTGACATCACCGGAAGTGTGTCATAAGGCCACACCCCCTGACATCACCGGGAGTGTGTCATAAGGCCACACACCTCGCCCCCAACGGTCCCGGCCACCGCTGCCGGCCTTGCAGCTCCACTGCTGAGCGCTATGAGGGGCCCGACGGTGGACCTGCAAGGCCGGCAGGAGTGCAAGGAAGCCCTGCGAAGGCCCTCCCTGGCCCCAGGCAGGCAGGGGTGGGGAGAGGCAGGGAGGAAGCAACTTACCCTCCCTCTTCTCCTGCCTCCTCCTGGCTGAATGAGGGCCGGAAGCGGGGCGGCCGGAAGCGGGGGGCGGGGCTTCGTCATGTGCCCCGCCCCCTTTACCTCACCCGGGGGAACCGCGATCCCCCCCCGAAATGACCTCTGAATATCCCCCAAACAGCCCTTGGGCTAGAAGCAAGTCACAAAACAACTTAAAAATAGAGAACCCCGCCTCAGTTAAAAGCCTGAGTAAAAAGAAATGTTTTGGTTTTGTAACTAAAGGACAGAAAAGCAGGTGTCAAGTGAGCTTGGGGGGGGGACTCCAAAGGCAAGATGCCATCACTGAGAAAGCACCATCTCTGATTGCTACCCACCTCACCTCTGCAGGTGGAGACAAACAGCGTAGCATAGGAAGGAGACATTTTGGCATTTCGCTTGGAGTGTATGCCTTGTGAGACCATGCCACATTACACTTAGGCTGCAGTTATCTCCATGAACATTCTCACCATAAGCAGGTTGCCTCCAACCCTGTATAAAAATAAGTTTGCAGGAACCATTGGGCAGCCATCAAGGAATACATTGCACGTTCACGACCCAAGCGTGCACGAGACATTGTCAGTTTTGTTGCACCCCTAGTGCAAATTGTTTGGATGTCACTCAGTAGCCCTGTGGACTTCTACACACTGAAATTCAGGAGTTGTTTTCAACTATTTTTCTTTAGAGTGGTCCACAAAACTGTATTGTATTCTTGTGCCGAGTGGGGGCAGGGTAGGGGGTTTCTGAATCCTCTGTGGTCTTCTCTCTCCCTCTGCAGGAAGACAGCGGTTGATCAAGACTGTGGTCTTGTAAAAGGTAAATCATTCAACACCACACATAGGACCTGGAACAACAAATGTGTAATTTGGCCTTTAACAGTGAATGTGTGTGTGTGTGGGGGGGAGATATAGGGGAAGGGGCTAACTTTTTTGTCATACTATTTCCCTGATCAAATATGCCTCTTCCTTGGGCTGCTTTAAAACCCAGTAGGCGAAAAACACAGTCAGAATCTGGGTCCCCGTTGTTGTTTTTTTGCCTCCTGGTGTGAGACAGAGGGATCTGTGACTGCATAAATGACAGGCAGAACAGTTTAAACTTCTCTTCCCCAGCGCTGCAGCACTGATTTGCACTTTCCATAAGTTTCCTGTAAGTTTTCTGTCTGTTTCAGTGGTACTCACTCTGTGGTTCATGGAGAGCCACAGTCACAATGACCATAACAAGGAACCACACCCTGTGCAGCACCTCACACACACACATACCACGATTATTAAATATATAAGAATTACCTTTCTAATTTCCTCAGAGTACTTCTCAGCATGTAGGTTTGTCTCCCCCCCACACACACTGTTAAACCTCACCCTGCTCTTATGTCTCTGGAAAGTG
>NW_015174874.1:45774-58577 GCF_001447785.1 Gekko japonicus | reverse complement strand
CCCACACACCTGTGGGCTCAGAGCAATTTACAGTTACTCATGACATTTGGACTAACAATACTCGTGGGGGATAGGGAAGACAACATACAGTATTTTTAAATACACACACATTGTAGCTGGCCGGAGGATTAGTCTGTGAGCTGGATCAGTCATGTTCCGACGGCATGTATTCTTGTCGGCTGGCTGATGATGTCAGGGCTTCTTGATGTTGCGCCGCCACACTGCCACCACCTGGCCGACTCGCTCCACTGCAGGGATGCCGAAACAGATCTTTCATCTTTTGATCTTGCCGCGCCACAGAAGTCACACTCGGCAGCTAACACCTTCCCAAAGGGAGTGGTGTGCCCACCCCCTTACGAGTGGTCCCCAATTTATCTACTTTCCGAAGCTTTCGAATCACTGGGTAGACGATGAGCTAGGACAAGGCTTGGTTGCTCTTTCTCCTCAACCTGAGGCACTGCAGATCAGGCGAGAGAGAGAGAGTAAGATTGCCAGCAGCACACCCAGAGGACACCAAGCTGATCATGGAAAAGGGTGAGTAAAACCACCAACACCCACACTGTGGCCAGCTTGCCCTTTTCCTGGGATGAGAGCTCAGAAGCCACAGAGATGGGGGAGGGAGTTGCTGGAGAGGACAGGATCTTTGCTTTCATCCTTGGCATGAGGCCTGCCACTCAGGGAGACTCACAGCTTAATTGTCTTCCAGCCCGTGCTGGTGGCTGGTTCAAGGTAGGAATCACCAACACAGGGCCTACCAGCCTTGCTCACTTTCCTCGAACATGGGTTAGGCGCCAAAGTGGAAAGAAGTGTCCAGAAGAACCACAGGTGGCATGTCAAAGAGCCATATTTGGCTCCTGAGCCACTCAGTGAGTATCAGTGGTCTACAAAAAACAAACTCTATAACATTTCAGACTTTTTTTCCCTTAACTATTTGTTTTAGCTCTGGCACTCAGAGGCATTCTTCCTTTATTTCTACCCCCCCGGGGAAGAGGTTGTCATTCACAGTGAAGTTGTTATTGACACTGACTTGAAATCATTGGGCAGGGACTGTGGCTGAGCTGTACAGTATTTGCTTGGCATGCAAAAGGTCTCAGGTTGAATCCCTGGCATCTCCAGTTCAAACGCTTGGGTAGGAGGTGATGTGGAAGTTCTTTGCCTGACCCCCTGGAGCAGTGGTTCTCAACCTGTGGGTCGCAACCCCTTTGGGGGTCGAACGACCCTTTCACAGGGGTCGCCTAAGACCATCGGAAAACACAAATTTTCGATGGTCTTATGATAGCAACGAAAATAATTTTATGGTTGGGGCGTTCCCTCTAAACTGTGGAATCTTGTGACAAAAATTCTACTTTGTGAGGGACCGGCATTAAAGTTGTGAGCGAGCCATTTGGCTGCTGCATTAATGAGTTTGCTCTGGAGCCGTCCTTCCTGAGCCAAGACAAAAATGTGTGAGCCGGAGGCTAAAAAACTGTGAGCTGGCTCACACTGACTCAGCTTAGCGGGAACACTGGCTGGGGGGTCACCACAACATGAGGAACTGCATTAAAGGGTCGCAGCATTAGGAAGGTTGAGGACCACTGCCCTGGAGAGCCACCACAGTACTGACCTTAATGGATCAATTCGGTATAAGGCAGCTTCATGCATATTCATTCACCACAAATATTGCAAAAAATACTGAAAAACACTGGGGTTGTTTCCCCAAAGTGCAACTGCTCAAGGCTTTTAATTGATTTCTCCTGCCAACCTTTAATTCTGCCGTAGGCTACCCAACATCAGGGACTAGCCAGGTCTCTTCCAGATGCAGCCTGCAACTGTCCACTTCAGAAATGGCCCTGTTCCCTGGGGCAGGGGCCTCAGCAGACCTCAGCAGAGCTCTGTCACCAGGTAGGTCACAACTGTGGTAGGGTAGCTGAAAGCCACCCGGTGACTCATTATTGCATATATTGTTGTAGACAAATTCCAGAAGAGCAGTTCATCTGTTGCAGCCAAAAGAAAGAGTCTTGTGACACCTGGAAGGCCAACACATTTATTTAGGCAGAAGCGTTTCTAAGTAAGACCCCAAACGCATGAAGATCTGTTCAGCTGACATAGAAATTTATACCCAACAGGAAAACAGGGTTGGAGGGTTATTACGAAGAGAAGTCAGAAAATGTTGTCATCAACATTTATTACAATCAAAAGATTAGCAGTTTACCAGCACAATTTGCATACAAACATAAAATGTATCTATATGGATTAAAATTCATAGCCTTAGAGGTGTAATTGATTATACATAAAATGTTATTCAAAGGTTTGGATGATCTGCTTTCTTATGGACAAAGCCTCAGCACAGAATTTGGCCACTTTAAGAGTCGCATTAGATTGGTCTGCCCATCCATCCATTTCTGTCAGGAAATCCAAGCCAGACCATACCTGACAGATGGCTTCCCAAACATTTGCTTAAGTAGTTTACCATTAATTAGATTAGTGATTAATCTGATTGATGGTGACCTAATTAAGGGAGAGATGCCCTGAAACGCTCCGCAATCTAGTAGGCTCTCCTCTGCAGCCTGCCAGGGAGGGCCCTACCGTGCACCACATATGGCTCATCCCGTCACTCTACCCACCCGGGAAGAGCAGCTTACTGCTGCCTGCTGCATGTGCAAGGGGAGGGGAAGGAGAGAAGCACTCACTGGAGCATTGCAGGCAAGGAGGAGAAGAGCGAGAGTGAGAGGCTGTGTGTGACTTCTACTGCTGACACGAGACAGAATTCCCGGGCTTGCTCGCACCATCAATGAGACGTCACTGCTGCTACCGTGGAATTTTCAGCCTCTGACACTGAACCCTAAGTGAATGGAGATTGTGAGGAAAGGGATGTTTGCACACACACACAAGGCAGATGGTTTGTAAAAGCAAATGGGTTGTCTGCCCCAGAGCACAATCAGGTGAATGCCTCCCAGGGTCGAGTAAACCCAGAGGCAGGCAAAGAGGGGCCTGGGTGGATCTTCCCATTACTTATGCCCTTGACACCTATTCTTTCGTGACTCCTAAGAAACCAGACTGCCCTCCCCATTCATCTTTGCCATGGAGACATTTCCCATGCATAAGTGGCCTCCGTAGGGGGTCTGAGAGGAGCGCATGCAGCCCATCTGGGATGGGAGGCCAGTGTGTCTGAGGAATCCAGGCAGATATGCACCAGGAGTTCCATGTCAGCAGTGTCCTGCGATTTTTTTTGAAAATGCACATCGGAGAGTTGAGTTTTTTAAAAAAATCACTCGGGAAAGGAACTTCTTGCACACATCTCCAGTACAGCTGCGCTCTATCGACCGGGGGGGGGGGGGCTGAGGAGGGAATCAATGGTGCCAGCAGCTGGTCAGCCATGCAGTGGAACAGAACTAAAGTTTTTGACAATAAAAGGGGGAGACTAGGGTGGGGGGCTCTGAAGATACAATAGGGGGCTTAGCCCCTAAAGCCCCGCCACTGGCTACAGCCTTGTTTGATACTCTCTTTCTGGTACAGCAGATGACTTTAGTGATAGGTTACATATATGTGTTAGTAGATCAACTCTTTCAGACCCGAGATCCTTAAGAAGAAGAAGAGAAGAAGAAGAGATTGGATTTATACCCCGCCCTGATTGGATTTATACCCCGCCCTTCACTACCCAAAGGTGTCTCAGAGCGGCTTACAAACTCCTTTCCCTTCCCCTCCCCACAACAGACACCCTGTGAGGTAGGTGGGGCTGAGAGAGCTCTGACAGAAACTGCTCTTTTTCAAGAACAGCTGTGCCAGAACTATGGCTTGCCCAAGGTCATCCAGCCAGGTGCAAGTGGAGGAGTGGGGACTCAAACCCGGTTCTCCCAGATTAGAGTCCGCGCACTTAACCACGACACCAAACTGGCTTAAGAACTCTCAGGTGTATGCCATCAGGACCTGGAGACTTATCATTTTTTTAATTTCCCCAATAGATGTAGAACTTCATCTCTGGTCACCTCAGTTTGAAGCTCATACAGATCAGAGGTCCACAGCCCTTGCTCCCAGCAGCAACAGCAGAGGGTGGGGCCTGTAATCAGCCCCAGGCAAACCAACCTTGCTCAGTGAGCAAACAGACCAGGCAAAAGACTCAGACACAGGCAGAACCACCAAGCACCCAGCTCATTCTCAAACTCTGTCCTCTCTCAAAGCACCCTCAGTTAATGCTCCCCAGTAGTTTAGGAAAAGCAAAAAAACCCCAAACCCACCCACTCACCTTCCCAGCAGCTCTCTCCTGTGTTCTTTCTCCCAACCCAGCTGGCTCAGTTTTGCCTCTGAGGAGACACCACCTGAGCTCTTCTGAAGTGCCTTCTGCTCCAGTGAGGCAGAGGAAAGCCAGGATCAGCTCTTTGCTTCCCCGTGCAAACAAGCACCAGGAAAGGCACCATAGGCACCAAGCTGAGGAATCACTGGAGTAAAGAAATCAGAGCGGATGCAGACTGGTCCCAAATATTGATGGAATAGCAAGCAGGATGAATTTGACTACTGTACATAAATGTGTAATGTGGAACAATTACTTTTTTGGGGTGAACTAACCACCACCACCAAGTCCCTGTTGAGTCTAAGGCTGATAGTATCACATCTGCATAGGAATGGGAGAGGCTAAAAGGGATCTGGTACCCTGAATAAAATACAGGATTCCTAATTACACAGAGAGAGCTTGTCTCATGACCCCCCAGGGGGTCACCACCTTCAGCTGCCACCACTCTGGACTTTGGGTCCCTTGAGAAGGCCCAGAGTACCCTCCCAAGCCCATCCAAAATGCCCCTTTTTAAGCCGAGAAACTATAGGCATGATGACCAGGCAGAGAACAATTAAACAAATGACTGGGGCAAGGAAAACAAGACAAGGTGCTTTAAAATATATAACAGTGTTTAAAGGCGAAATAAACGAATCTAACATGACTACCTAGTTCACTTTAACTGGTTACTACTTCAAGGCCCCACAGCCCTCTTATATCAGACCTCCTGCCTGTACTCTGTCCCAAGTGAGGGAACTTTTTCCTCAGACCAGACTGTCCCCTCAGTTTAGGTCTGTGAGAGACAAGACCGCAGAAGAACAAAGAACTCAGTTTCATGGCCCACAAAGCTTAAGTTCCATTCCCTCACACAATCTCTGTACACTGATTGGCTACAACCGTTGCTAAGCATTGTGGGGGTTGTAAGCTGTCTGCTGTCCACTCCCACACAGGCCTCTAGGCCTTTCTCCCAAGCCTGCACAGATCATGACAGCTTGTGTACATACAACTTACATACAGACAAGCACTGTGCCAGTAGGAATGATTAATGTGGGTGGAAGTGGATGCAGCAGACATTATCATGCAGCCCCTCCCTCCATTCATTTTGTGCAATTTCCAAATGTGAATGAATGCAAAAGTTATTCAGTGGAAATAGAGAATCCTTACTTCATACAGTGACAAAAGGCACTGAGTGGAAATAGAGAACCCAGGACTATCTGTGTAGTTACAAGCCTCAGTATCTGGAGTACATCCACAGTCTCCCAAGATACAGCATGAGGAAGATAAGGGATCCAGTTCCAAAGGCCTCTCTTGAATGGCTTGTTTGTTCCTTCTTATGAAGCAGATAAAAGGCTAATTCTGAGCAACAGGGTTGGTTTGCCCATAAATTAAGCTCAGACCAATGCTGTCCATTGTCCAGAAGAAGCCCTGTCTTCTAAGAACACACCCCAGAGCAGCAAACTGGCTCCACTTATTCCATGCAGATGGGTACAAACACTTGGTCCATTGATTTTCTTTTCTGAATTCTTTCCATGATGTTGAGCAAGATGGGATGGGGGTAAGAAAAGGGACCAGGAGCCATTAGCAAGCACCTGCATCTTGGAGCAGCTGGTGGTTGTGCCATTCAGACCATGAGCAAGAATCAGGAAGCTGGGGGGCTTTGGGGGAATATCCAGTTGGCAGTCCCACAGAACCCCCAACCGAGTCCTGATTCACGAGCAAAAATTCCAGTTCGAATGTGTCAAATTGCTGAGTGTACGTCCAGAGAGATAGTGTGGTGTAGTAGTGGGAAGACCTGACACTGAGACACAGCTCACTGGACAAGTCTATCTCAGCCTAACCGCTGAGACAGCTGAGCCTCAAGGGGGAGGCATTCCCAAGTGAAGTGCCACCACTGAAAAAGTGGCATAGCTGGTCACCACACCTCTCCAGGCAGGAGGGCACAGAGAGCAGGGCTTGGGAGGAGGATTTTAACTGGCAGCCTGGCATCTGAAGAAGTGAGCAGTGACTCACAAAAGCTCATACCCTGCCACAAATTTTGTTAGTCTTCGAGGTGCTCCTGGACTCTTGGTAAGCAGTGGGGTACCGCAGGGATCAGTACTTGGTCCACTGCTTTTTAACTTGTTCATTAATGATTTGGAGTTGGGAGTAAGCAGTGAAGTGGCTAAATTTGCAGATGATACAAAGTTGTTCAGGGTGGTGAAAACCAGTGAGGATTGTGAGGCACTCCAAAGGGATCTGTCAAGGATGGGCAAGTGGGCGTCAACATGGCAAATGGGGTTCAATGTGGCCAAGTGCAAGGTGATGCACATTGGAGCAAAAAATCCTAACTATAAATACACATTGATGGGGTCTGAACTGGCAGAGACTGATCAAGAGAGAGATCTTGGAGTTGTAGTAGATAACTCACTGAAAATGTCGAGACAGTGTGTGACTGCAATAAAAAAGGCCAATGCTATGCTGGGGATTATTAGGAAGAGTATTGAAAACAGATCAGCCAGTATCATAATGCCCCTATATAAATCAATGGTGCGACCTCATTTGGAATACTGTGTGCAGTTCTGGTCACCACACCTTAAAAAGGATATTATAGCTTTGGAAAAAGTGCAGAAAAGGGTAACTCAAATGATAAAAGGGTTGGAATACTTTCCCTATGAGGAAAGGTTAAAGTGCTTAGGGCTCTTTAGCTTGGAGAAACGACGACTGAGGGGAGACATGATTGAGGTTCATAAGATTATGCATGGGATAGAGCAGGTAGAGAAAGAGGTACTTTTCTCCCTTTCTCACAATACAAGAACTCGTGGGCACTCAATGAAATTGCTGAGTGGTCGGGTTAGAACGGATAAAAGGAAGTACTTCTTCACCCAAAGAGTGAGTAACACATGGAATTCACTGCCACAGGAAGTGGTGGCGGCTACAAGCATGGACGGCTTCAAAAGGGAATTAGATAAGCATATGGAGCAGAGGTCCATCAGTGGCTATTAGCCACAAGGTATAGATAGGGGCTCTGGGGCAAGTGATGCTCTGTCTTCTTGGTGCTGGGGGGGGTCAACAGTGGGAGGGCTTCTAATGTCCTGGCCCCACTGGTGGACCTCCTGATGGCACCTGGTATTTCTGTCCACTGTGTGACACAGAGTGTTGGACTGGATGGGCCTTTGGCCTGATCCAACATTGGTGTCTCTTATGTTCTTATGTTCTCTTTTCTGCCGCTACAGGCAGTCTAACACCAGCTACCCATCTTGATCCGTCACCCTGGTCTGTATAATGGACACAAAGTGCTACCACGGTATATGACGGGTGTTTGCAGTGTCATGGCTAAAAAGTTTTGGCAGGATCAGGATTAGCATAAATAAGTTCTAGCACAGAGGTAAGAGAGTTAGGTCCAGGCACACTATGCTTATATATATATGAATGAGAGACAAGTTTCTCCTCCTTTTCAGGCCCACTTTCTCTGGCAATGGTACAACTGAAGTTTCCCTTCACCTACAAATAGAGTGCCAGCCAGAACACCAATAGGGATTTCTGAGGCCTGGCAAACATAATGTTCTGGCTTGGTGGGTACCCAGCACAAACTTGAAGTGTACTCAGAACATAATCCTCTACCATGCTAAGACAGGGAATCTGGAAGGGGGCTGGCATCCTACACGGTTGGAGAGCACCCCAAGGCAGTGGAAAAACCTGCCCCCTTCTTTTCCCTTCTGAGTACACAGATTCTGGAGTCATCCTTGGCCTCTTTGGCCACACCCCTTTGGCCAGGCCACCCTGACCCCAGTAAACTGACTCCCTCTGTACCCATTTGTTGCCAGGGATACCACCTGTTAAATTTTTATCAGTTGTACAGCCGTTAAAATAATAGAAAGCTCAATCTGAGAAAAAGGGCCATGTTAGTAAGCCACAGCCAAGGGGTCCATTCAGGAATGCTAATTCAGGAATGCTAATCACCTGGAAGCGCTAAAGACCCAGGTTCCAACAAGAATGGTCATTTAGAACCTTGTCATCCATCCTTTCCCAGGTTTGAGACATGATTGAAATCACATGAATGTAACAAAGTTCACTGCAGTGATCATCACAAGCTTATACAACCTTAAAAAAATGTTATTTATTTATACCTGTTGTTTTCCCCCATGGAAGAACACTCAAAGTGGCTTACACCATCATTTGCTCCTCCTCCATTTTATCCACACAGCAACACTGTGAGGTAGGTTAGGCTGAGAGAGAGAGAGTAACAGTAACAAGGTCTCCCATCAAGCTTCCATGGAAGAGTTGAGATTCAAACCTGGGTCTCTCAGAGCCTAGATTGCTACTGTAACCACTATACAACACTGCCTCTGAATTCATCAAGGAAGACAGGCCTATCAATTGCTGCTAGATTGGGCAGTTTAATGCAATTGGCATCACCAGAGACAGTATACCCCTGAACACCAGTATGCTGTAGTGGTTAGATTGTTGAATGATAATCTGGGTTTAAATCCCCACCCTGCCATGAAGCTTGTTTTGGCCAGTCACCCATCTCCCAGCTCTACCTCACAGGGTTGCTGTGAGGATAAAAGATGGAAGGGAAAACCACACACACAATCCTAAATTCCTTGGAGGAAGGGCAGCATACAAACGTACAAGATAGATCAGGGGTTTTATCAGAACCAACACAGCTACCTCTACAACCTTGTCTGTGTGTCTCACAGGCAGATTTTCGTCTTTTCTCAGGGAGTTCCTTTTTCCCCTTTGCAGAATATGCTGAGCCAGATGTGGTCCAAGTCAGCCCCACCAGCCAGACGGTCCCATCCACATTCAAGCCTGACCCAGATGAGGGCTACACGCTCCCCCTGGTGGTGAATCACTATGACATGCCAGGGAAACACCATGAGAATTTGCCCCCAGAGCCGGAATATGCCACGCCATTTGTAGAGCAGCCCACTGAGCCAGAGGGGGCTGCTCTCCGGAGGAACATCTGCATCATCAAAGTCATTCCTTCCTCCCAAAGCCAGCTAGGGTCCTTGGGCTCACCAGGGTACCCCGAGCCCCAGACACAATACGACTCCCCTGCTCGGCGGGCTGCTGAGAAGCCAGACACCGCAGGAGGTGTGGCCAGCATGCTGGAGGGTGGGGCCACAACCACCCACAAGGAACTACAAGGCAATCGGACTCGGGGCTCAAAAGATGAGTTCCCTGCTGCGCAGCCACCTACCTCGCTCCAATGATCCACCATCTGGCTCACAGACTCTCCCCCCCCCTGCACATGTCTATCACAAGCCCTTGTGAACCACACAGAAAGAGGATTCATGCCCACGCTGCTTAGAAAGTGATGGACTGTGCCAAGGAGTACCACTTGTGGCTAGAAGGTCCCCCGACCAAGGGCTGTATCTCTCGCCAGCAAAGGGAAATAAGTCAAGAGTTTCCTGGCACCTGCGCTCAGCTTCTGAGAAGTCTTTGTCTTGAACCCTTGATGGATTTGGTTGGGATTTCTCATCCACACCCTTTAATTTAACAAATACCTCCAAGTGGAGCTACAGAATACAATCCTAAACAGCTCTACTCAGAAACAGAACCGCATTATTCAGTAGGGCTTACTCCCAGGAAAATGTTCTTAGGATTGTACTCTATGTCCCATTGAACTCAGTGAGAATTACTTCAGAGTAAATATTTAGGATTGTACTGGAAGTAACTCCAGAGATGGTATGGGGGGAGGGAAATCACACACACACACACATAAATATAACTTTTATCTTCTAACTTTGCTAATGATTTTTTGTGAATAACAAACATCACACACACACTCTACATAAAAATGTGCTTCCAATATGTGTGTGTGGGGGGGGGGGGGGGGACCAAGCCTGATCCAGTGGCATCCACTAATGCCCACATTCCTTTATTAAAAAACTTGAAGGCATTTTGCAAACCAAGTTATAAACTTTTTTCTCCACTACCTGTTGTTGCCAAGATTCCTTTTTTCAGCATTCATGGTTCATTTTGCTTTCAGATTCAACAGTGAATCTTTGTCATTTCTCCATATCAAAAAAGGCACCCACTTTGACATTTGTTTCCATGTGAGGAACAGCCCGTGAGCTAGGGTTTCAGACTACAAGGGAAGAGAGCTGGGTTCAAATCCCACCCTTCTCTCAGGCCTTCCCCCCCCCCCCAGGGTTGTTCTGCAGTAGGACAAACCCCACAGATACCACGTGTCTAGGAGGAAGAGCAAGAATTCTGAGCAGCCCGCGGGAATCACAACAAGGTTTTGGAATGAATAAATCTTTCCACGTTGATTACCAAGGCAGGGAGGGATCAGGGATTGGAATAGCCATGTTTTACCTCAGTAAATACCGCATACCAAAGTGGATAGCAGACTGATTTCCACAAGTTTCTGAAAATAATGACTTTTATTAGGGAATATTTAAAGATTTAAACAAACAGGACGCAACTCACCTCTGGGTCCGGGGGGGGGGGTGGGGAGCTTTCACAGAATCTGAAACTTATATTCAGAAACACGGCATCTGCAAAAGCAAAGAGGAGGAAAGTCCCAGTACAAAGATCACAGAAGTGTTGCTGCATCAGTCTACTGCAGCTAAGAGAAAGACTTAGACAGTGGTGGCGAACCTATGGCACGGGTGCCAGAGGTGGCACTCAGAGCCCTCTCTGTGGGCACGCATGCCATCGCCCCAGCCAGGCGCAGACCATCATTAAAGTGTCGAATTCTCTGCCAAATAATTTTAAGTAAATGACAGCATTTGGGATTGCTTTCCATACTTTGTTTGGATCATCTTAAGTTAATGTATGAGTTGTTTTTTCTAAAGTAGAACCTCAGTATTCAGGTTAAATTGCCGTGTTGGCACTTTGCGATAAATAAGTGGGTTTGGGGTCGCAGTTTGGGCACTCGGTCTCTAAAAGGTTCGCCATCACTGGACTAAGACTTATGGTGCAGTCCTCATCAGACTTACACCTTTTGATGGGTGGATTTAGAATGCTATAGCTTCAGAAGATTGTTCTGTTGTTCAGACAGACACTTTCACGAGCCAGAGCTCATTTTGTCAGATGTAGGAAAATAGACAGAAGTGTAAATACAGAAGAACACAGAGAGGGAGTGTTGGACTAGGATCTGGGAGACCCAGGTTTGAATCTGCACTGTGCTAGGGACACTCACTGGCTGACCTTGAGCTCTCTCATCTCAGGGGTCATTTGGGGGGGGGACGCGGGGGGACACCATCCCCCCGGGTGAGGTGCGGGAGGGCGGGGCCTGGAGCTCCCTGCTGGTGCCCGCTGGAGGTCGCCGCCGGCTGTGGGGAGGACACACCTCCGGTGATGTCAGGGGGTGTGGCATATGCTAATGAGTTGTGCTAATGAGTCCCCCTAGCTCTTTTTCTACGAAATGACCCCTACCTCACAAGGTTGTTGAGTGGATAAAAAAGAGAGGAGACTGATGTAAGCTACTCTGGTCCCCACTGGGGACAGAAGTGGCCTATAAATGAAGTCAAATAAATACATAAACATTCTTTCAGGAAAAGGCCAGTACAGCAGGCTATAGGTGTGTTTCAGTACATTGCAGAGCACAGATCCAGGCAAAAATGAAACCAATCCCAATGGATGTGATTCACACTGGTGATGAAGTGGCAGAGAAATTACCATAAAGATGGATAATTGTTTGCCAGTGAGGAACCCAAACTGGTCCTGACGGAGCCCAAACATGACAGAATCAAATCTGAATACATTTCCACAGGGTAGCCATGTGACAGTGTGATCTCATGCAGACGTTTAGGCTCCCACTGGAGAAAACAGTGTAACTACCTAAAATGAACAAAGCTCTTGTCCAGTGGTGCACTTAAGGCCAACAACCTGCAAGCACATGACTTCAGATACTTTAACATGGAAGTTACCAGTCCAGAGACAGAAGATTGCACATAATAAAAGAAAAGTTTGTAAAGTGTTCTGCCAAGCTTGATTTAAAAGGTTTGGAAAAGTCAGTTAGGACAAGCTCAACGTTTTACAAGGTCAAAATTAATATAAACGGATTCAGGTGGGTAACTATATTGGTTTGAAGCAGCAGAACAAAGTTCCAGTGCAATAAGAGCTTTAAAAACAAAGCTGTATTGGCAGACGTACATACGCACTCCTTTAAAATAACAGGAGTGGAAAGACAGAGATTCAAATTCTTCTTTAAACGTGCAAAAAACGGGGAGCCAGAACAACCGATTACCAGCTACCCCAGAATAAAAAATTATGCTTCCGAAATCTCTTGATAGCGATTCCGCACAGAGAGAGAGAAAGCCGCAGCCACCCTCCTTCTATGTGCCACTCACAGCAGAAGCCCTTTTTACCTGCTCCGCCTCCCGGAGGGTCCACCAGGCTATCTGAGCGATTCCAACAGGTTATGGTGACTCACCCATCGCGCGCCGGACAAAACACAAATAGCCCCTTGGACTTTATAGCCCCGTTTCTTTGCAAAAAATCAATTCTACAGGATGATAAGAAACGCGGACCCCCTCGCCAGGCAATATGCAAATTTTCGCAATGCGTTCTGGGTAATGGTCTCCGTCCTCCACAAAAGAAAGCTGGGAGAGACGAAGTCGGA
>NW_015174874.1:28274-45717 GCF_001447785.1 Gekko japonicus | reverse complement strand
TGAACAAACATATTTCAATCAAGCGTCCCTCAGAAACAGAAAACGTTAAAAAAATTATCTAAATGCCGAAGTCCTGAATGCGCACATGCGCAGTTATTCTCGAGACTCCAGTGAGAGAACAGAGCCGTGAGAAAGCGAGGGGGCTTCTGATTGGTTGGCTGGTTGGGCGCGCGGTCTGCCTTAAGTTCCTAGGCGCTGTGGCGGTGGTTCGGGTCGTGATCCCGGAAGTGTTGTGGCCCGGCGATTTCTCGAGGAGAGGGAAGCGGCAGTCGGAGGTGGGACGCGGATATGGCGAGATAGGCGGCCGGTGCGTGTGAGGGCGTTGCGGAGCAGTGCCAAAGGCAGCCGAGGCTTAGGCTGTAAGGGGTTGCCGAGGGGTAGGAGGAGAGTCCGAGGCGCCCGCCTGGTTTGAGGCGGCCTAGAAACCGTCGGAGTGGAGTTGCCAGCTGCCAGGTAAGGCCTGGAGTTACCGAGCTCAGTTTCTCTGGAGGAAATTGTAGCTTTGGAGGGTGGATCCGATTACATCATATGCCTACTGACTTCCCTTCTTTTCCCAAATGCTCTCGCTCCAAGCATTGTCCCTGAATCTCCAGGAGTTTCCTAAGCTGAAGTGGGCAACCCCGCACGACCTCCCTTGGCAAGCAGCCCTCTCCTGCTTCTTCCCGTGTCTGGTTAGGCTGCTCTCCCAGCTTCTCTGTGGGGCCGTAGTACCCTTGTAGGGGTTGGATCTAGCCATAATTCCGTTGTGCTTCCCTTTCTATAGTTTTTGTTTTACTTGAATTTATTAGCACCTTCAGGACCAGCAGAATTTCCCAAGGTATAAGCTTTGGTGATTCAACGCTCACATTGTCAAGTACAAATGAGAATGAAGATCTGTCAGCCCTTAGGTTAGAAGGTGTTACCAAGAATGGACAGATGAGAGTTAAAATACAGAGAATGTGGTCCAGGACAATAGACCCCCCTCCCAAGGGCTGAATAGGGGCACAAGATTCTTACCTTATCACAGATGTTACTTTTTTGCATGTCCCACATCTGTGGTTACCTTACTGTAATCAAACTGCTTTCTGTTTTGCACTGTACTTCTGTATGCTGATTCCAGCCGGCACCTCTTGGTAACACCTCTCATAAAAGCTTGGTGGTGGTAGAAAGTGCCGTCAAGTTGTTGCTATCTTATGGCAACCCTGTAGGGCTCTCAAGACAAGAGGTGGCTTGCCATTGCTGGCCTCTGCTTAGCAATCCTGGACTTCCTTGGTGGTCTCCCATCCAAATACCAACCTGGGCTGATCCTGCTTAGTTTCTGAGATATGATAAGATCGGGCTAGCCTGGGCTATCCAGGTCAGTGCATGAAAACTCATACCCTAGAAAATTTTGTTTGTAGAATAAAGTTTTGTTCTACCACTACAGACTAACATGGCTGTGTACCTGATACCAATCAGTGCAGCATTGTGTAGGACCGGGAGACCCAGGCTGAAAACCCACTCTGCCCTGAAACATATTGAGTTGACCATTAGCCAGTCACCAATTCTTAGTCTAACCTAATTCATGGTAGTGTTGTGTACATAATGTGGTGATTGTGATTTAGGTTGATAGCCATTTTGGGAAACAGAAATGTTTGTATTTGGCAGAGGGGAATAGCTTTAAATTCCTGAGAGTTCTAGCTTGTCTGTCCCCCTCCCCCACCCCCAGGCTTGGAGTCTAATAGTATGTGGGATTGCTTGTGTTGCTTTTATCTCTAGCCAGCTTTTCAAGAGACTGACATCCTGGAGGGATCATATTGGTTAAACATAGACTGCAAGATGGAGTTTGGAAATGAAAATAAGACCCTAGTTTACAGATTGAAAAGGCAAAAATGCATAAGGGAATGGAGGGGAAGAGGAGGAAGATTAGTTTGACAACTCATCTGTTTCTGCAGGCTTTGTCAGTGTGCTTTAGATGACATTGGAAAGTGGTATGTATGGGCTATGTAAATAAAGTCAGTATTCTTGCTCAGCAGAAGGTGATGCAATACTGCCAGTAGTTCTCTAACAGAAGCCTAAGTGTCTCTCTTTACTACTGTCTGGTAATTTGTTTCTATTGCATTTTTATTCAAGAATTATATTTTATTTTTCTTCCATTTTATCTGTAAGACAGGTTTACCTGTAAGACAGGTTTGTTTGCATTTACATTGACTTAGTTTACTTTGGGGGTCTCCAACCTTTTTGAGCCTGTGGACGCCTTTGGAATTCTGACACAAGGTGGGAGGTGCAATCAGAAAATGGCTGCTATCAGAGAAGAAGAATAAGAGATTGGATTTATACCCCGCCCTTCACTACCCAAAGGAGTCTCAGAGCGGCTTACAAACTCCTTTCCCTTCCCCTCCCCACATCAGACACCCTGTGAGCAATGCTCTCTCTAAGCTGTGGAGTCTTGTGAGCAAAAATTCTACTTTGTTTGCTACTGGCATTAAAGTTGTGAGCAAGCAATTTGTCTACTGCATAAATCAGCTTGCTCTGGAGCCTTCCTTCCTGAGCCAAGACAAAAATGTGTGAGCCAGAGGCTAAAAAACTGTGAGCTAGCTCACACTAACTCACCTTAGAGGGAACACTGCCTGTGAAGTAGGTGGGGCTGAGAGAGCTCTGACAGAAACTGCTCTTTTTTTCAAGAATAGCTGAGCCAGAACTATGGCTTGCCCAAGGTCCAGCAGGTGTAAGTGGAGGAGTAGGGAATCAAATAGGAAGAACTAACCACAAAATGTTTGTGGTAAACATAATCCATGAACAGCAGGTGGGTTGGATTAGATGCCAGGGTTCTAGTTGCTAACCGAAGTGTTGCACCAATGCACACTTAAGATCTTTTACCATGGTAGCTTAGATCAGTGGCATTATACAAAATGTTTCAAGAATCAGGAGTAGGTGGAAAGGACATCACTGAATCCCTCTCATAATGTTTTCCCCCCATAGTATATTGAGTTTTAAGTGAAGAAGGAACAGTGGCTTTATTGATGTCCAGTTTACCCATGGTTAAATAAAAATATGCATGAAACTGGGTTGTGGTGGACTCATGAGCATCTCCTTTCCACCCCTTTTCCTGGATAGTTCACAATGAATGGACCAGTTCTGATTAACCCACACACCTTAATTTGTATCCATGGTTAACTTGAACTGCTTTTCTCTTGGTTTAGGATCCCCAGTTTGTGGATGGAAAATGAGCTCTAGTTAAACTGCCTGGTTGCATTGTACATAACAAATCAATTTAGTTATTCGTAATGTTCCTTGTAAGGGGAGTGGGGAGAAAGGGGTAAGGTGCATGTGTCCCCTTCCTGGCACAATTTAATTTAACTACAGGTATACTGGACATCCATCAGAGCTCCTGTCCTGTGTGACAATATTTGGTACAAAATGGCTTGTGGGAATCATAAGCATTTGCAAAAGGAAAGGTCTGTAGGTTTAACCCTGACTGTTTATTTGCAGGAACTTTCCCCCCTTGAAAATGGCCTCTCCCTTCACTGGTCCCACAGCAGTTTCTGATGTAATTAAAGACCTAGATACTCAAATAGCTGTAAGTAAGCTAGTTTGAACTCACCATGGTATGGCATGCTAGCATTGTGGCAAGAAGCTGCTGACCGGCGTTACCTTGTTCAGTTTGGTTTTATGCCAGGTTGAAGTATGGTTATGATATGGTAAATGAAATTCTGGAAGAATCTCTTGCCGTCCCCTTTAAGTTTCTCAGATTCTCGTCAAAATGTCATTTGGCCCATGTGGGATAGTTCACAAATATATTCTACCTAATTTAAGGCCTGAACTGGAAAGAGCTAAATCCTAGAACTGGTCTGTGTAGAATATTTAATTAGTGTTGTTCTTTATTGGACAATATTAAAAGTTGTAGCTTTCTATAACTTTTTGATGACTTCCTGTCCTGTTGAGATATGGCAGGACATTAAACATTCTACAGTTGGCCCTTGCCCGTGGGGAAAGTAATGCATTCTTCATCTGGCTTTATGATGATTAATCCAGAATGGGGCAGAGTATACAAGTGCCAAATAACCATACGTGGTCTTTTTTCCTGACATTTGCTTATTTGAACTTTTTCTGTCTTGCTCCTCAACTGCAACTAGTTTTCTGTGTGGCTTATGAAGAAAGCTAGAAATTAAAACAATAACTATAATAAAATAATTATATATACCTAATAGCCAAAACCTTCTCTTCTGCTGTGCTGTATCTGAGGTTATTGGGGAGGGAGGATGAGGGAAATGGAAAACAGCTGAGCTGTGAGATGGAGGGGGAAAGTTTGTGTTTTGTTTTAAGTACTCAAAAAGTGACACTTATGAAAGTGGAAAGGGGTAGAAATGATGCAGAAGAATTCCAGAAGCAGGAGCCGCAATAGAAAACTGATTAGTAGCAGAAAGAGCAGAGAAAAGTAAGGTTCAACAAGATTAGAAGCGGCAGCAGAAGAAAGGGAAGGAATGTAGAAAGATGGAAGGGGACAACAGAAGAACCAGCTTTAGTGATTGACTTTAGTTGGTCTTGAATGAAACTTTGCCTTTCTCATGGCATGCATTAGATGATACTCATTCTTTACACCTGCCAGCTGTTCGTAGAAGCAGTTATTGCTAGCATATATTAACCTCCACAGGAGTGAGATAAAGGGCATGTGACTCTTAGGCTAACCTGAGTATTCTCCTGAAGCAGCTGTTAATCTGTAATAGCTCATGGTGCTAGTTTATCCATTGATAGGGCAGAGAATGGAACCCTGAAATTACTCAACTTGAACTTAATTCTGAACTCCATCCAATATTACCTTTTTTTTAAAAAGGTAAAGGTTCCCTTGCTCGAAAGCCAGTCAAATCCGACTCTAGGGTTGCGGTGCTCATCTCTGTTTCAAAGCCGAAGAGCCAGCGCTGTCCGAAGACGTTTCCGTGGTCATGTGGCCGGCATGACTAAACACCAAGGCGCACGAAATGCTGTTACCTTCCCACCGAAGTGGTACCTATTTATCTACTTGCAATTTCTTGCTTTCGAACTGCTAGGTTGGCAGGAGCTGGAACTAGAGACGGGAGCTCACTCCGTCATGTGGCACCCGGGTCTCGAACCGCTGAACTACCGACCTTCCACAGCCCGCAGTTCAGTGTCTTAAACACTTGAGCCACCGCAGCTCCAGAATATTACCTTATTCAGTGCCTATTCCTTCTTCACATTTTGTGCAGACTGGTTTTCACAGTTTTTTCTGTAAAGTGAAGGATTTGCCCTTATTTGAAAGTGGTGATCATTCTGGGACAGGGTTTTCTGCCACAGCATGGACTTCTCTTCCAAAATACCTTGAACAGAATCGTGCATGATTATAACATGGATTGGAATTGCTAGGTGTTTTTTGTGTCCTTTGTGCAGCTTAGTACTAACAGAAAATTTGTTCTGTTTTATTTAAATGAAGTAGATGAATGAGAAAAATGCTTCGTTGATTGCCTTGCTATTGGGGTAATATGCCTTTGGGTGCTGATATGATATTAAGGGTGTGCACTGAGTAAAAATTGTAAGGAAAGCTGCAGTGCAGAATAAGATAAATTAGCATATCACATCTGAAAAAATTACATGTTATCCATGTTAAGCCACAGAAAGAAATTAATAGTGTTCACCTCTAACAACACGCTCAGATATGAATCAGAACCATCGTTCGATGCTACATGAGGATCAAAATCATATATTCTCCTCTTGCTCTGTGCTTTAGTTCCTGTCTAGGTTTCCTTTTAGTTGTGAAATGATGGTTCCTCCTTCCTTATGACAGAGCTTAACAAATCTCAGGTGCCGGTTGCCATGGCGCCTAGAAATGTCATTGTCGCATCTAGTATTTTCAGCAAGGATTTCATTTGTAGTGTTTCTTGGTGATCCGCAGAACTATAAAGCTTATCATTTCACATCAGAATATGTTTTGTTGTATGGCATAAAAATGCATGTGCATGGAATTCTTGTCATTGCTGATTTATATGTTAACTTTATACCCTTCAGTGGTGGTAGCTACGTTCACTTCTTTACTAGTTGCTTTCTACCGGTATACTAGCTCCAATATTCAATTATATGAAGCTTTTAAAACTAATAATGAAATTATGAGAAATTGGGGAGAGGTTAGGTTAGTCTTAGAGGTCAACTTTTTGTAGTAATGATGACTGCCAGGGTTACTCTTGTATTTAATTATTTATATACTGCAATACTTTTGTCATTAAGAACATAAGAGAACATAAGAGATGCCAGTGTTGGATCAGGCCAAAGGCCCATCCAGTCCAACACTCTGTATCACACAGTGGCCAGAAATACCAGTGCCATCAGGAGGTCCACCAATGGGGCCAGGACATAAATCATGCTTAAATAAAATCACAAGAAACTGTAAAGAAGCGAGGATTAGGCTCTGTGGTGGCAATAATTGGAAAAATGTGGTCATTAAAATTTTGAAACCCTGAAGGCTGAAAGATAAGCCCGGCTTCTAAATTTTTAGGCAGGCTCTCCATGCCAAAGAAATCTATCCGGGCCTGGTTTATGAACTTTCCATGCAAACTGTGATTTTGGAAAAAACATGGTTTGCCTGGTTCACATTTAATGACAAACTGGTTTGTTGACAAACATGAAGAGCAAATGGGAATCCAGGGGGAAGCATATAAGACCAAGACTTATTGGATATTACACATGCTTTGGTGAGTCTGAACTGAGCCTTTTTGTCATTTGGGTAATAGATGTAGTTGATTACAAATTTGAACTTGATGGTCTGAACTGTTGGCACGTGCAAGACACTGGCATTCTTAAATGGATGAAGAAAACTCTTGAGAAAGACCCCTCTGAATTCTGAACTGTTGCTGGAATTAACTGAGCAGGTTTTTGCAGGAACATTTTTGGGCAAACCCTAAGGGATCACCCAGAGTCATGGTGCTTTGGAACAGTGAGTCCAAGGGTATGTTCTCCAGAAATGGTATGTTGGGAATGATGGAGCCTGTTAATCTGAATCTGTGCTCATCTAGAGCCTAAGATGTTCCTCTGTTCATATTTACCATACATATAAACCAAAGGAATCCATGCCTTTTGTGAGGTTTGAGAAGCTATCGCTATCTCAACGAGGGTCTGTACTGAACACAAGGAAGATGTGACTGAAATGAGAGATCGATAAACATGACTTAAAATGAAGTCAAATAAGTATCATGATTTAATGAAAATGTGTCTTTACACTGTAACATACCTTGATCTGTTTCCTGTGTGGACAGTGCCAAACTATAAGATGGCTAGACATTCAGTTTGAAACAAATAGTATCGTAAATTAGCAATGTCCAGATGTAGCTAGAGCTGTATGTTGGGAAGCTTTCCTTTTCATTCCATTCTGTTAGAACTTCAGATGGGGGAGGTGTCCACATGTTTCAGTGGCCAGCTAATAACTGAAGATCAACTAGCACCTCACATTTGCTTTTGGAGCCAGGCATATGGGGGGGGGGCTGCCTTGAACGTTTGATCTGAAAGGTTAAGACTAAACATCTGGGATCCATAGGAGGAGAAACTATACTCAGGTTTCCACATTGTGACGCTTTACGTACTGTGTTACTGTTAATTCTAGGAAAGAGGCCTTGAAAAACTCCCCCCTGACTTCTTACGAAGTGGCTTAAATGTAACTTAGTAAGTTGTTTTCCCTCAGTGATTGGTGAAAGCTTATTTCTGTAAATGTATATCCAAAGATTTCATCAATTTGAAACATCTGGGATCCTGCCTGTCAGGAATAGTTTTAAAAAGGCTACCTTTACACCTTCTCCACCTTCTTAAACCCCTTTCCTTGCTGTTTCTAACAATGGGGTTTTGTTTTTTTCCTCCAGCTGATTGGTTTAGGCCCTCACACTCCCAAGAAGAAGCAAGACCTTGACAAACTCTATGATCTGAAGGCTAAAGCCCAGCAGATTATGAACCAGTTTGGTCCCTCTACTTTGATCAACTTATCCAATTTTTCGTCAATCAAGCCAGAACCTGCTAGTACTTCCCCACATAGCTCCATGGCAAACAATACCACTGTGGCAAAGATGCCTGGGACTCCTAGCAGCGGGGGCCGTCTCAGTCCTGAGAGCAGCCAGGTAATTTCATTTCAGGTACTGGAGAAGCAAGAGGAGGAGGGGGGAGTTTTAAAAGTTGGTTGCATTTGAGTATGCCTGGTGCTACCTATCCTGCAACCTAAAATGGAGGCTCAATCTTTATTCAGATATGTCTTTCAAATATAACTGCCTCCTAGAGTCCTGTCTGGAAACATTTGGCCATTTCCCCCCCCCCTTGTATGTTCTTCAGCAAAAGTGCATATATCTCATGGATTGTTTTAATCTTCTTTCTATAGTTTGGAGTGAGAATTGATGTAATGGCCGTTGTTGTGCTAATGTTTGATTTCCCTTCACATCCCCCCAGATCTTAACCAAGAAGAAACTGCAGGATCTTGTCCGGGAGGTGGATCCAAATGAGCAGCTGGATGAAGATGTAGAGGAGGTACGTCTTTGTTAAAACACTCGAATCCATCCTTCATGGGGCTGGACCATTCGTCTTGTGCTGATCAGGTGGTGTTACAGGTCATCACATGCCTGTAATGTCAGCTGCTGAAACCCACCACTGAACATGCATGGCTTCTTCCTTCCTCTGTTTTTGACAGATGCTGCTGCAGATTGCTGATGACTTCATTGAAAGTGTGGTGACAGCTGCCTGCCAGCTTGCACGGCACCGCAAATCCAACACCCTGGAAGTGAAAGATGTCCAGTTGCACCTTGGTAAGCTTCTCTGGGCCAGGGCAGAAATTGTGGCTGAAAAGAACTCTGTGGCCCCTGTCACTCTGTGATGAGCCTTTTGTGCCCCCTGATGGATTGGGCTGTCTCCAGACTGCTGCAGACTTCATAAGACAGCATGGACAAAATAGTCTGATCTATGCAGTGAGTTGTTTCTTGCAAATGGGAACTGTGTAGTGATGGCTGCCATGTGGAGGAATGGAAGACTACCTATGTGTGACAACTGTCATGTACGTACCCAGCTCCTCCTCCAAAGATGGTGAAGGGGGGGCTACTGTCTTAAATAGCTGGGAAAAACCCTTAAGTGTTAGGAATCTAGGTTTTCTCATTGTAGACGGGGCAAAATTCAGAGTCAAAAGCAGTATCCCCTGTAAGGTGAGCTATGTGTGCTGGGCCCACTCATTGTCGGGTGGGAATGCACAGATTTTGATCTGAGCACAATGAGCGGCCAGCCTGCCTGCTGGCTACAGTGGGGGGAAAGAGAGCAGGCTCCGAGCCTGGCTTTGTGGGAAGAAAGGCAGGAAGGGCGGCAGTGCTCAGTGCAGGGCTGCATTGGCGAGTTGTCATGGGAAGTGCAGAGGGTGCAGAGGAAATCCTGCCCATGTCTGGCCTGCGTGTGGTGTGGTCCAGCTCAGCGACCGAGTCGAACAGCAGGAGGAAAGGGGCGCCTGCATGCGTGCAACCCTCGAGGAGGGACTTCCCAGGGGTGGGGGGGGAGCATTGCAGAGGAGTTCTTGTATTCTTCAGGAAAACATGCCAGGAGTTGTGGCCAAAGAAGTCAAAGGTTTCTTGTTTCAATGACAGTAGTAAAAGACGAAAATATAAATTATTTGAGCTTAGAAGTGAGCTTTATCTGGCTTTTAGAAACTAGACTTGGCCATGGTATTCCATGTACTGATCATGTCCAGGTTACATTACTGTATTTATTTGATTTAGAAAATTGATATGCTGCTTCTCCAGAGGTTTGCTTGAGGAGGCTTACAGCTATATTGATAAAACAATCCTCTGCCATTAATATAAGTTACTAAAAATAAGAAGCCATTAAAGCCAGGGCATGATATCATAGAATACATACTGATCCGCCTACGATTATGTGGATAAAATGAACTGTGGGCCAGAAGCGGGGTATAAACAATTTTAGAGATAACAGCCTGCATAAAGGGGAATGTTTTAGTATGATGCCTAAAGGAAAGTAAGGTAGGTGTCAGGCTGCCTCATGGGAAAAGGCATTCTAAAGGCAAAGTGCCACCACTGGAAAAGCCCCCTCTCTGGTCACCATCAACATTTTGTTAAAAACTTTCCTTCATTCTACACGTCAGCTTTTTATCAAATTTTAAATGACATAATTTAAAAAACAAGCTCAAACCTCTGGTACATTTACATTGCAGGGATGGCTTGATAATTTTTAAAATTTTATTGTAGTTTGCTATAACATGGATTTAAATCTAATAACTGGACTGACTGTAAGATTTCCCAAAATACCTCTGGCAGCAGAACTGAGTCTACATACTGTGCAAGAAATGCTATTGATGCAATGGAAACCATCTCTGGGAATGCTGCTTACTTTCTCAAAACAAGTTGTATTAACTGGGTCTTCTGCCTCTTTGGATTTGGTGCTGCCTGCTAGAATAATATACAACACCCCTTCTTAGGGCTGGAATTTTTTGGGGGGGGGGCTGGGGGGGTTGCTGTCTTTTGCACCATAAGTTGCAGGTGGGATCAGTAAAAAAAAACAAAAAACGAAGGTAGAGCAACAGCTTTTCCCAATTGAGGTTATATGATTCTGTCATAACTGATTTGCTATGTTTCAAACAATTCAACATTCTATCTTCTCTTACATTGCTGCAGCAGCAGTAGTCTGAACTTTTTCAACATCCCTGTTCACTCTCAGGTTACCTAGGCTCTGTTTTTTTAAAATAATATAAACCAAGCCACAATACTTATTTTTAAAGCCAGTTTTTTTAGAGCCAGTTCGGTGTAGTGGTTAAGTGTGCGGACTCTAATCTGGGAGAACCAGGTTTGATATCCACATGCAGCTGCTGGTGTGACCTTGGGTCAGTCGCAAGTTCTCTCAGAGCTGTTCTCTCAAGGGCAGTCCTCAAGAGAGCTCTGTTAGCCCCACCTACCTCACAGGGTGTCTGTTGTGGGGAGGGGAAGGAGTTTGTAAGCCAGTCTGAGACTCCGAGTGAAGGGCAGGGTATAAATCCAATCTCCTCTTCCTCCTCCTCCTCCTCTTCTTCTGTCTCCGGTTGTCAAACCCCTCTCAGAGATGTATTGTGAACTTCCATTGTATGGTGAATAGAATTCTTCTTGGAGAGCTGGAGATTGCCCAAGGAGTGTAGAAGGGCTGATGAATTTTAGGTTTAAGGGAAAAAAGCCTTCTCAGCAGGAAGCTTAATGCTTTATGAAATGCTGAGGAAGCTGTCCATAGTGGAAAACATTTTTATGTGTGTATCTTGCAAGAGAATTCTCACTTACAAAGTGCAAATCCAATTGGTTTGATCCTGTATTTGGAAAGTAAATTCCTTTTGTGTAGTGTGTATTTTGTAAGTGAACTAAGTCTTCTAGATGTTTGTGGAACTTTTCAAGCCTCAAGTACTGATTGCAAGAGAGGTTTTATCTTGATAAACACCATTAAAACTAAGATTAGAAAACCGCTAGATAGGTAATAGTTTATGTTTTATGTTTGTAAACTGAAATAATTAAAAAAATGTCAGCCCACTCACAATTTTAAAGCTAGCACCATTTTTGGCTCACGGGTTAAAATTTCTGCTCATGGAGACTGCATGCCTCAGAGGGAACAGGGCCTCAGGAGATGTTGTAGGAGAGTCCATAGGCTGAACATCTTGAGCACGAGGACATACTTTGATTATTCCCTGATTTCTCTTTTGAAAGGTTGAGATTAGTGGGTCCTTCCCACCTGGTTGTTGCTCAGCTGACGTGGGGATGCCATGCTGATGGGAAGGACTTATGTGACTGCTTCTTCCCGTGTGGTTCCAGACCTTTTCAGCAGCACTGTGGGATTGAATCACAGCAGTGTGGCTCCCTCACCACTGCTGTAATGTCTCCTTGCACCTCTAGGCAGATGTGATGTTTTGTTACCCAGCCTCGAATTCAGTTCTTCAAGATAGTTGCAGGGAGGGACGTAACAGTTTTGCTCTCTTGTGGGCACCTCTCAGATCCTGCCAAAAAGCGATGAATTAAAATGCAGAGAATCCAACTCCTGTCAAAACAACTTTTATTTCTGTTTCTCATTTTATGTAGCTCTTACAAGCCTGGCCAGCAGGAGGTGCTTTGGGCTTTTTCCTTTCTAAATACTGAACTTGAGGAATGTTGGTCTTATCTACTGTTGTCAAAAGTGGCCTGTCTCGATATTGGGGGAAATTAGCTATGAGACCGAGGAGACCAGAAGGGTACAAGAGATCACACACCTTTATATACCAAGGTCCAGTTCAGTATGAAGACTCCAGATTTAAAGAGTGTTCAATAGTTTTATTAAAGAATATCCCTGCATACAATCACACTAAGCAATCAAAATATACACACAGTCCAGAAACTAAGAAATAAAGAGGTGACGATAGAGATATTTATGGAGCAGTTATAGGGGTTATACTACCTATCGTGCAGATATTCATGTAGAAGAGAGCACAAACGGCCAGTGTTTCATGTTAAGAAAGGAGACCCAAAGCAGAGGCTATGGGGGTGTACCCTATAGTAGGCACCCTCAGAGTGCACACTGAGGTGGGGCTTGCTCTCTGTTCCTATAGGAATTTGAGGGGTGGTCTCCCGGGCTGGGCCTTGATGAGATTAATGACGGTTGATGGTCTTACCAGGGCAGATTGAATGGGTTTGTTGACCATTGATGGTCCTGCCGAGGTAGGTTGAATGGGTTCCGAGGCTTAGATTTAAAATGGGGAGAGTGAATCTCTGATAGTTGTCAGGAAGAACTGTTAATGATTTAATCAATTTGATCAATTTGTCTTGATATCCTGAGGGAGGGGGCAGGATGACTAGGTCTGGAGACAAAAGATTTCCACAGAGTCACAGGCAATAGTCCCTCTAAGCTGAGTTAGTGTGAGCTAGCTCACAGTTTTTTAGCTTCCAGCTCACGCATTTTTGTCCTGGCTCAGGAAGGATGGCTGCAGAGCAAACTAATTTATGCAACAGCCAAATCGCTGGTTTACAACTTTAATGCCAGTAGCTCACAAAGTAGAATTTTTGCTCACAAGACTCCACAGCTTAGAGGGAGCATTGGTCATAGGTATCACACAAAGGGGGTTACGTGAGGGTATGGAGACAGAGAAGGTTTCGCCATATGTCTGCTGAATGGCTTTGGAAAATGCAGATACCTACCTGAAGAAACTCACAGTCATTTCATATGCATGCCTTTGTTGGGTGGAGGGGGCTATGGAGATTGCTCTGGAGGGCACCTTGTGTAAGCTTAGACTGAAACCCTCTACTTCCACCTTTGCTTTGCTGTAGAACGCCAGTGGAATATGTGGATCCCAGGTTTTGGTTCCGAAGAAATTAGGCCATATAAAAAAGCCTGCACTACCGAAGCTCATAAACAGGTAAGGACCCACTGTCTAATAAACTAACCTAAAGAAGATGATGCACTCTGAAACTTTAGGCAGAAGTGTCTGGATGATTCAAGTATGTGAGTGCCAGAAGATTGTGGCATGCAGGCCATTCTGGGGAGAAGGGGAAACACCCTCAATGTGTTAAAGATACAGGCCCTGATCTGGATAGCCCAGGCAAGCCCAATTTCATCAGATCTCGGAAGCTAAGCAGGGTCAACTCTGGCAAGCACTTGGATGGGAGACCTCCTTGGAATGCCAGCAGTCGGGAGGCGGGGGCAGGCTTTATTCAGCCACCTCTCTGAATACACTCCAGGCCCCCAGTAGGGGTCAGTCATCAGAGGGTGCCTTCCAGCTGTAATGTCTAGAGCTCATTCATCAAGCATCTTGCTGAGGCCCCGTGTTCCTGACTCACGCTCTTGTTTTTCTCTTTACAGAGGATGGCATTGATCCGCAAAACAACCAAGAAATAATGCCTGGGAAAGGCAAGGAGATATAAATGGCTTTTCTGGGACTGGGAAAAAGAAATCTGTCTCTATAAACTGTGACATCTCTGTGTTGTCATCTGTGGATGATTTATGCTTTACAGAGAGGCATCTATTTAATGGTGCTGCAGTATCTGACTTGGAGGGGAGATCTGCCAAAAGCATTAGCCCTGCCTGCCTCTCCCCCTCCCCGGTCTCTTTCCCCCCAAAGAACACAATGTATCTTGAAACAGCAACTTTTTTTCTGACTTCAGCAATGGTTTATGGTGTCCGGGATTGTCCAAGGGACAGAATATCTCGGTATTTTGAGGAACAGTATTAGAAGCAGCTGTAGATGTTTTTGTTTCCTTTAACTCTTTGTAATGTCAGTGTTTGGATTTGTTTTATTAGTCAAGAAATTATGAACCTAAAACCAGGTCATGGTACCAGTTATGAAAAACACACCACTGAGGGCATCAAGGCTGAAGCAAGCGATGGGGCCTGTCTTCAAAAAAAAAAAACTCTTCAAAACAAACCTATTTTGAGGCTCAGCATCAAGCAAGAAAGACATTGATTTGTTTTTTTATTTTTCATTGCAGCTGCTTTGCTCTCCAAGGAGCCACTTAGAACAAGACACAGAGCAAAAGTTCTCCTAGGATGATTGTTCAGTATCCAGCACACACAACGTTAACCAGTAGATTCTGATTACTGGCTAAGAAACGTTAAGAGGTCAAGGCTGTGTGTGTGCTGTGTGCATCTACCTTTTATGGCTTGTTAGTGTCTCCTACAGCAGGATGAGAAACAGTTTTAAACAGCCCACCATCCCTCTCCTTCAGTGTTTGAGCTCAAATCGAAGCACACTCAAGTGTAAAAATAGGTTTAGTCAGCCACAATGCCTCCCCAGGGGTATTTAATGTGTGAATTAGAAATTGGCATCAGTATACCAAGCCTGCAGTGCTGTCCCTTTTTATAACACAACCAGCTGTGAATGGTCCTGTGTGAGTGAACTCTCCCCACACTTACATGCTTTTGTTTTAAAAGTCTGGGTCATGCTTGCAGAAATAATCTTGCCAGTCCTTTGCATCCAAACTTTTCCTATACTTTTTAATCATCCTACATTTACCTACACAATCACATGTGAAGGTCACACAGTTATCTCTTGCCCTGTGTTTTCCCACTATGTGCTGAATGGCAATTGTTATGGTGGTGTATGGAGGTGTAGGCCAAATATCCTACCTGCATTCACCGTTAGGAAGCTCGCAAAACTCTCGTCCTAACCATAGTGCTAGTCTAAAACTCCAAATGCGGCCCACATGATCTGTTCTAGTTAGCACCATGACTCTGGTAATGAATCAGCAGGGCAATTAAACGTCCCTCATCTGGATGGTGCACTGGGATTTTTGTGCTTCTGATTTTCTTATTTAACATGGTTTCCCTAAAGGAGATCTGCTTTAGTGCACTTGTGCAGTAACTCCACCATGTGGTTATTTCTGGCAATGCTTTTGAAGTAAAGACTATAAACTAGTACAATCCAGTTGTGTGTGTGTGAAATAGTTATTTGGGAGTGGCATTGTGCACTTAAATTGATGTTAAATTTAAATGTTTTTGCCCTCTTAAAAGCAAAACTAACTTCCCCTTCAGAATGATGTTAATGCATTCAATGTCATTTAAATTATATTTTTGCCTCATGAAAACCATCAATATGGCTTGGGCCTTCCGTCTTTCAGAAGATCTTGTATGTTCCACTGGTTCTAACATATGTAATCAAAGCCCATGTCAGGGTGGAAGAGGCTTTATATCTGGAATATCACACTTGCCTCAATTAGTTCTCTGCTTTTTTGTGATAGGCAAATGCAGAATATGAGTACCTGAATTCTCTTTAAAAAAATAGTTTCTGGCCCTTTGAAATATGGAGATAAGCTTCAAGAGTGTAGAAATGCGGGTGGAGTCTTAAGATGGGCTTTCTAGCAGGGCTTCTATGCCTTCCATAGTGCTTGGGATATTCCCCACAGCACAAGATGCATACATTGTAGAGATACAGACAATTTAGACAGAATATGGATTTTTTTTAATAGTACATATACACAGCCTGAAGTATGGTAATAGTGTCATACAACCCGAATTAGTTATGCAGGTATCCAGTGGTGCTTACTTCCAGGTGTTTGTCCATAGGCTTATAAACTTGGTTTCAGAACTACCAGCTCCACTCAATAGATAGCCGTGCAGAGTCCTCCTACCCTTGCAGTGTTGATTTGAAAATACTACAGTAGACTGACTACATTCAGCCAACTGCCAGCATGATGCATTGGATATGCCTCATGTTTTTTGTCCCTGCTGGAGTCTCCTTTTAAACCTCCTTCACAAAGACACAGCCTGGAAAGTATGGAGGGCTGTAGTGTTGGGAGACTGAGCCCAAATCTTCCTCCCTGTTCTGCTTGAGGATTCATGCAGCCTTTTTGCCACATGGGCCCTAGGACTCTTAAGTATCTTTCTAGGGGAGAAACGGGACTGCTACGGGAAAGGGGAATCTGGGAAGAATCCATCTCTCTTGTTTGGCTACAAACCTGGTGGATTCTAAAGGATTGCATTCCCTGTTTTCATGCTGTCAGGGCTGCAAATACTGTAAGAGTGTTTGGTTAATAATGGGATTTCCAACAGCACAATAATTCACATAACTGGCAAGGGGGCGTCTGCTCTGCCTGCAATTCTAAAGGTTTTGCTTTGAGAACAGCTATTTGGCCATGTCCAAAATACAAGAATCAGTGCTTCTCATCATTTGTTTATGCTGTGAGTAAGATTTTTAGAGCCAACTCAGCTAGAAATGTCCAAAATGCCCCTGGTTCTGTGGTGCTTTGTAACAATCCTTGTCCTTAACCTGTTTTAACATTAAACATCTCTTCCTTAAAACAAAGGCAGAGATGTAACGGTGAAATGATATTGGAAGGATCCTGCTCTGGTACATGGCAGAGCCAGAGACTTAGCTATTTGTTGACTCTACTGCCTGCTGACCAGAAGTTAAATGCAGGGAAGTTGGATGTGTTATGATCTGTCAGTGAAAGGGCTATTCCAAAATTTAGCTGGTGTTCTGGGGGGATGGTGAAGGGCTTGCTTCTTAAAGGTAGGTTGCCTGTAACAGGTTCATACATTTCAACCCAGATCCCTGCTTAGCAGGACAGAAAAAAGGAAGTCTTGAGACAGGTAAAGGAAAGCACTACGTGGTGTGGCTCAGAAGCAGATACCACACACTTCCAAAGGTGTGTGATATGCCCAGAAGTAAAAAGATACACACTGCAGGCACACCTAGTGCATCAGATGTGTGCTGTTTTCGTTCTTGTGGGGAGTTTACTCTCCTAAGTCCTAGATTACTGGTAAGGACTGAGGGATCTTAAGACAGACATTGTCCAATAAGCCACTGCCACAACTGTCCTTGGTTTTAGTAGAAACAAGGGGGGACCCGCGATACTCGCGGGGGAGGGGGGAGAAGAGCTCCGTCTCCTCCATCCCCCCCATCTCCCCGCGGCGGCGGCGAGGCCGGTTCCCCCCCCCCCGCCTGCCGGCTCCGGGGAGGAGGAGGAGGAGGCGGAGGCGAGGCCCGGCTTCCCCCCTCCCTCCCTCCCTCCCTGCCCGCCCGGCCTCCCCGGCT
>NW_015174874.1:25034-27537 GCF_001447785.1 Gekko japonicus | reverse complement strand
CTGCCAGCCAGCCAGCCAGCCAGCCAGCCCGCCGGCTGGCTCCGAGGCGGCGGCGGCGTTGCAGAGCGTCTCCTGCGCATGCGCAGGAGACGCTCTTGCACTTTCGGGGGGATTTAAACATCCCCCCGAAATTTTTTTTAACTTTTTGCATTTTTGTGCACACGTGGGGACTGGCCCACGTGTGCACAAACCTCCCCCTCCCCCCCACCTGCCCCCTCCGTGCTGATTTAGCGATCCGCACGGAGGGGGCAAGTTGGCTATTAGATATATAGATGGGTGGCACTCTAAGATGGTCTTGGGTAACTCCTGCATGTCTCCCAGAGGTACTTTTATGTTGCTAGCACGAGCATTTCTTCTTTCTCCTCTCTTCCTGTACCTTAGGCTGTGCCTCAGGTGGTAACTTGCATTTCACTCCATCCCACTGCTCGTTTGGCCTCATTTTCCCACTTTCCAGTGCTTCATAGATTACTGAGGTTAATGTCTGAAAAGCCTCCTTCACATTCTGGCTGGTCTTAGCTGACGTTTCTATGTACTTTGCTCCTAGCGAAGATGCCAGTTTCTCAGCCTCTTTCTGCCCAACCTTGCGTTCGGCCTCCAAGTCACTCTTGTGGCCAACCAGCACAAAGGCCACGTGATAAGGCTTGACAGTCTCCATCACTTCCTGGTGCCACTTCTTGATGCTCTCGAAAGATACTCGGTTGGTCAGATCAAACATCAGCATTCCACCTGCTGAGTTGCGGTAATACGAACGAGTCACAGATCTGCATCACAAGAAAGGAACACCTGGTTAAGGATCTCTATTCTCTGTTGGGTCTCCAAGTAGCCATCTTGCATTCAGTTTTTATCCTTCTGTTCCTTTAAGGGGCTTAGATGAAGGGTTGATTTCTGTGTGCTAGAGTCATCCACAGAGAACCAAATGTCTCCTTCCCTGAACTGTTTCCTCATGGGGTAGCAGCCCAAGGGGAAAGGCTAAAACTTCTGTATGCTGCCACCATCCCAACTAGAGTGGAAACAATGTGGATGAAAAGAGAGGACATGCCAGTAAGGTTTAACTGATGGAGTTCATAGGTTGGGTCTGAGGTCCCCATCCTGTGACCTTTGTCTCCTGGGAATCAACCCTAGGCATATTTGGTTTTACCTGCTTGTTTATTGTTTACAGGAGCCTCTAGGGATAAGTTAAGCTGGCCAGCCCAAAGTCACCTAAGTGGCAAACATCATGCCTTAGTGGGGAGCTTTTTCCAGTTCCAGTTTGACAGTGCAGTATTAGAGACTTTGCTCTGATCAGAGGATGCCAATTTTAACCTTATTTTCCTTTTTTTCCCTTTTGCATATATCCTCCATATTTTCTTTTTTATCTCTCGTATGTAGCTTCTATGCAGGCAGTTCGAAGTAGCATATTCTGCTGTAATTTACAACTTACAACCTGCCAGTGTCTGTATCGACAGTAAATTTATATCAGTGTGGCAATTAAGTTGGGCTCTTCCAGCAGCTGGCTGTTTTAAAATTCACTCCTTCCCCCCTGCAGTGTTTTAGCAATAGGCTTGAAGCCCTAAGCCTTTCAAATTTTATAATATAGCTTTATAAATTTTATAATATAGCACCTAAGTAAAGGTAAAGGTTCCCTTGCTCGAAAGCCAGTCGAGTCCAACTCTAGGGTTGCGGTGCTCATCTCCGTTTCAAAGCCGAAGAGCCAGCGCTGTCCGAAGACGTTTCCGTGGTCATGTGGCCGGCATGACTAAACACCAAGGCGCACGGAACGCTGTTACCTTCCCACCGCAGTGGTCCCTATTTATCTACTTGCAATTTCTTGCTTTCGAACTGCTAGGTTGGCAGGAGCTGGAACTAGAGACGGGAGCTCACTCCGTCATGCGGCACACTCGGGTCTCGAACTGCTGAACTACTGACCTTCCACAGCCTGCAGTTCAGCGTCTTAACCACTTGAGCCACCGCAGCTCCAATACAGCACCTACTGCCACTTTATTTTAAATTTATAATTTTAACTATCTATATATCTAATAGCCAACTTGCCCCCTCCGTGCGGATCGCTAAATCAGCACGGAGGGGGCAGGTGGGGGGGAGGGGGAGGTTTGTGCACACGTGGGCCAGTCCCCACGTGTGCACAAAAATGCAAAAAGTTAAAAAAAATTTCGGGGGGATGTTTAAATCCCCCCGAAAGTGCAAGAGCGTCTCCTGCGCATGCGCAGGAGACGCTCTGCAACGCCGCCGCCGCTGCCGCCGCCTCGGACCAGCTGGCGGGCTGGCGGTCAGATCTGCTGCAACCGTACTTTCTTAGTAGTTTGCTCACCAATCCCTTCTTTCACACATGCCTGAAATTGACAACAGCAATGCCTGCTGGAAATGACATTGGGAAAATGTTAACATGCATGCAGCAAATGCCAACGAATAGTAGTTTGCTCACCAATCCCTTCTTTCACACATGCCTGAAATTGACAACAGCAATGCCTGCTGGAAATGACATTGGGAAAATGTTAACATGCATGCA